>NC_091232.1:9515995-9535995 GCF_040958095.1 Procambarus clarkii
AGACTATTGCGTATATCCTTCATTTAGGAGCGATAATTTTTTTTATAAATATGATTCAAGATCAAGTTTATTTAGATTATAAAATAGCCGTACGTGCCATATTATAAGGTCTCACGAGGAGTTTTTTCGCTCTGCGCCTCCTGCTGTAGGGCAGAGATGATTTATTTTCTTGTTGAAATACACTCTCGATATAATAGAAAAACCTGAAATAAAACTCTCTTCATTATTAATACAAATCATGTGGCTACAGGCACAGCATTCCAGGTCTTGCTCTTCTTTCAGGGAAATTCCCAATTTCAGATACTTTCTTCTCTTTTTAGTCTAAGGTTTAATTTTTCTCTGTTTCCCTGCACGTAGGGGGTGGGAGCTCGCCCACAGAGGAAGAACATGCACACTGGCCTACGATATCAATGGTAATACTCACCAATGTTGATAACAAAATTATTATTATTATTATTTGACCTTGTATGCATTAAATACAGATATTCATTCGTCAACAAATATGTAAGGAAACATCAGTTTTTGGGGGGATGGGGCAAGGGGAGGATAGCGTGGATAACAAGTGAAAGCAGCCATAATGGGCAGGTTGATTGGAGAGGGACTCGCAGCATCCATCCTCACCACTGATGATGTATTGATCCGCAATCTAGATGATGCAGCTCATCATCCTCGCTGCAAAATTTTTGGTTTTGAACTTTTTTGGGGTAAATGAGGTATTCGGCCACTACGATACTTATAGTATTGTATTGCCCGAAGTGAAGACGTTTGGTATCAAAACGTTGCGTTAGGAGTTGAATATGATTCGTTCCAACGATGATCGTCAGACGCGAGGAACGGGAAGCAAAGGCTTGGGGTGGATAAACTAAAAAAAAAAATCAACAACGAAACGTGTGGTTTCGAGACGCGAGGCTGAACCATTGTGAGTAACGCGTCTGCCTCGCAGTGAATGGTGAGGGGAATCGTGGAGCGAAGTGAGGATGGAACAAAGCGGGTGTTGCTGGCTGGACCGGGAGAGTGAGCGCTGGAGAATATGACTACAGGGCCCCGGAGGTGCAGGCTTGATGGGACCTGTTGCGTCGGGAGAGAGAGAGACACTAGCAAGAGCAGGGTGGGTGGGTGGGGTGTGTGTGTGTGTACATTGGAACTGAAGAATTGGTGGGGGAGGGGAGGGGGCGCTTGGATGTAGAGTGGGCGACGGATGCGTGTGGATGCAGGGCGGAGGTGGATGCATGTGTTATACGTTAGAAAGCCGTATATGATCATGTTTATAATCAATACTTCTCATAATTTTTCTTGTAATTATTTATGGTTGAATAGGTACCGGATCGATCCCAACTTCACCGAGTGTCCCGTCTAGTACGTGTGTGTGTGTGTGTGTGTGTGTGTGTATATATATATATATATATATATATATATATATATATATATATATATATATATATATATATATATATATATATATATATATATTATAAGAGAGAGAAGGGAAGCTTAATTAAATGCGTGACCAGGAAACCTTAAGAAATACCAAGGCTTGGTTAATTAATTTTTATTGAATAGTGCGTGTAATGTAAGTGGGAAGAGGCAAGTATCTTACACAGCTGGCTCAGTGGGGCACGCACCACCTGGCTCAGATGGGCACGCACCACCTGGCTCAGATGGGCACGCATTGCGTGTTGCTGCTGAAACTGCAGTTTTGTATTCTGCTGCGTTGAGTTTGAGAATGAGTTGAGTAAAATTCCCAATGCTCAGTTTTTGGCTGGGAAAATAGCATTGAATGTAAAGTTATGGAAGACAAACTTGTCCAAGCAAAATATTTGTGCAAATTTAGGATAATGTTAACTAATCTAAATACAGATATGAACAAGCAAAATTATCAGCAGAGTCACAGAAGATTGTATTCAGGCATTCACTGTACGAAAGAAGATATTCGATCAGCTGTGAGTGACGAAATGTCTCATTTCCACCATTCTTATTGCGCCAATTTCCGTTCTTTTTCTCTGTTAAGCGGCATTTGATCCTCTCTGCCTCATCGCCTTACATACTGCTGTCCTGATTTCAGGACTATAGTCTTAAAATAGTTAAAATAGTTATATCATAGATACGGAATCAATGTATAATTAAAGCATTTATTTTCTAAGTTGTATGTAATGGCCTTGATCTGTTGCCATGATTTCAAGCATGACTTGAGCTGTTCCCACTTTATCAAGTTTGAGAATATTTCTCGTTGAATTAGTATATCCTTCTACTCCAGGGAATTAAACAAATCATTTCTCTACGAATGTACCTCTAATTAGGTCAAGTTAACTAAGTGGAACCGTGAATAGAGTTCTGAAGGATTAATTACGAAGGGAGCCCATTATATAGATTCCGACAGGAGTAGGCACGATGATGGTTGGTTTAATCCGACAGTAATGCTTCTCTGAGGATCGGGAGGAGATGACTGTGGTAGTGAACTATGGCCGTGTTGCAGTATCGTCAAGGATATGTGGGTTGTTAATTGAAAATAAAGAATGAGGTGAAGTAGCCTAGTAATATAAAAAGCTGGAAAATTCCTAGTAATGGTAATAATTAATAGTAATTCCTAGTTTTTACGGGCTCACCATAGCCCGTGCTACATGGACATTTCGTTCTGAGTAGCTAAATCTAAAACAACAACAACAACAACAACAACCTAGTAATGACTAATACAATTTAGGTACTGAGTGAAAATGAAGACAAGAACAGTCAGTTAATTAGAATATTAAGTGACTTCAGTAATTAAAATACTAATTGATTTCTTAAATTTAAATATTAATTGATTTCATTAATTCAAATATTAAGCGGCGAACGAAGTAGTGTCATGCAGGGAGTAACATGTATGTTTGGTGGTCTGAATTATGGCCAAGTTGTTTGAATATACACCATAATACACCACCCGTATACACCAACACCCGTGTTCAGGTGATATATATATACACCGAGGGGTGTAACCCGCCTCTCGGTGTATATACACCGAGAGTTTACTCTAATCCTGGACAAAATGTTCAGGATTAAAGTGTACTTGCTGGTTGGACTGTAAGCAATTGTGGTGGCTTAAATAATCTTCTTCAGGTTGACAGGCTTTAAGTCCAATACTAAACTCAACGCCTATGTTAATACACACACACACACACACACACACACACACACACACACACACACACACACACACACACACACACACACATATATATATATATATATATATATATATATATATATATATATATATATATATATAAATATAAGTAGCAGTTATTTATTTATATAATGCACACAACTTAACTCTCAATGATAAAATTCAAGGCAATTGTTAATGTGAGAGACATAAAACATGCTAGAATGGGATTATCCATTTAGATTGATTGCCTGTTTACGAGTCTGTGTGGTAACTCTTGGCAGAGCTCTCATACGGCTCTATATCAGGCCAATAACTTATTTTCTAGAGTTATTTGATTTGCTCTATTTGTGCCTTGCTCTAGGTAAGTGATTTTTTTCCGTCAAGAATTCTACTCTTTATGCCTCATAGTTTGGCAGAAGGAACTAATTGATGTAGTTTTAGTGGTACATTTTTCTAAACCAGATATAATTTAAAACGATATCGGAGTCCTGGTTCAGGAGACTTCTGATAACTGGTTGCCTTAATGATAAGATGAAACAGTACGACGACGTAGAGGCCAAATGATCGAAGCTATAACATAGGAGGTGGCAAGTAGGGGTGCATCAAAGAGCGCTGGAATGAGGGAATAGGAGGAAATGTATAAGTGGAAGAGGGATAGGATCAAAGATGTCAACATGGGGAGAGGGAGGGACTGAGAAAAAGGGCAGGATACGGGTACTGTGGCAAGGGCTGGAGAGGCTAGGTGGACCCAGTTCAAGAAAGAGATTGTTAGCGTTGAGGAGCTAAGTCTTGAGGAGTCTGGAAGTAGGAAGAGGAAGTATTTGGGGAAAACGCCAAGTCACCACGACTATATAGCACTTGGAAGGGATCAGGATAAGGATTTGGGATGGGACGGCGGGAAAGAATGGTGTCCAACCACTTGGACGGTCGGGGATTGAACCCCGACCTGCATGAAACGAGAACGTTGCTCTACCGTCCAGCCCAGGTGGTTGGGAGGACACAGTGGAGCTTGAGTGTGTCTGTCTCACACATTACAGAAATAAGGCAAGTCAATAAGTCCGTTGAGACTATGACGGAGTAGTGTTTCATTAGATTTTGCTCCTTATATACCTGTTCATAATTCCCTCTATTGTAGAATGATGCCCAGTTCTTGAATGTCATTATTTCACGGAATTAAAAATAATTAACCAATATAAACCTATGAGAGAGAGGGGAAATTTATCCCGAAACATAACAAGCTGTTCCAAACTTTCTAACAAGCCAGAGAGTTTCAACAAAGGAAATTAAATTGGTTTAAATTTTACAATGAAACTTGGCATTTCACAGAATTTTGCTCAGTGTTTATCTATGCACGTGTCTTTGTTCGTATTTGTGTGGGAGTGTAGTTGCCTGTATGTACTCGGAAGGGCGAGAGTCAGTTGCTGGGAACTGGCTTTAAGGAGGCAATTGTCTTCTGTAATTGCATATGATTCATTTTGCTTATAATAATATCTACTCTTGAAAATATGAATGGAGATCTGCTGCTCCGTCTCATTTTACATAATTTTTGCTATCAATTCCCCCAATGAAAAAGTACTTTCTTCCATCATCATGGCTTCATTGAGTTTCTAGTTTCCATGCATGCTCTCTCGTCCTGCTCCTCTTCATGATACCAACCCACGTTTTGTCAATTTTTGTCTGATTCTTTAGGATTCTGTGTTATATTTATGTCGCATCTTACCCCTATCTTTCTCGCAGCGTGGCAAGATAAAGTTTCCACATCCACTCCATCTAGCTCAGTTACTAAAGTTCAAGGAATAGTCTAGAGACAAATATCTGGATTTTTGTTTATATCCTTTGCATCCTTTTTTGTAAATAGCCACATGGATGAGCTTTATATGACAGGTTTAGGTTCCATAGTCTTTTGGACTCTTAATTTTTTACTCTAATTTGGACTCTTTTTGGACTCCTAATTTTGGACTGAAAACTCTACATTTTGAGCTGTGTTTGGAGTCCTCTTGCACTACATCTGCCATCGAGAACATCTTTTACATTGTCTGCGGCTCGAATTTGGACACAGTTCCAATTTGAGTCACACTCCTTCCAAGAGATCTATGCTTGTCCGCCCTATCTAATTACCGTCACATTTAGAATGACGGTAATTTATGTGATGATCATATTCGCTGCCAGTGATGTGATGCTTAACTCGTGTAGTCTGTCTCCATAACTTCCGCTCTTCTCGTGGCATATATATATATCTTCACTTATAAGAGTGTTTTTGTTTGTCTGAGTAAAGTTGGAGGCCAGACAGGTTAGTTCCACACAAATTTGCAGGGGTAATGGTCTGGGGTACATGACAGAAATAGGCTGGTTGGGGTAGGCTTAAGTTAAATGCTTTAAAAAATGTATTGGAAATTACCCAAACCCTCGGCCGAGCGGACAGCACGCTGGACTTGTGATCCTGTGGTCCTGGGTTCGATCCCAGGCGCCGGCGAGAAACAATGGGCAGAGTTTCTTTCAACCTATGCCCCTGTTACCTAGCAGTAAAATAGGTATCTGGATGTTAGTCAGCTGTCACGGGCTGCTTCCTGGGGGTGGAGGCCTGGTCGAGGACCGGGCCGCGGGGACACTAAAAGCCCCGAAATCATCTCAAGATAACCTCAAGATAACCCCTAGTACATTTTCATCGGGTCAAGTGAAATATGCAGTGTGATTAACGTGGAGTTTCAACTGTCGTAATAAATGCACAAGAAAAATAAAGATGGAACAGAACATCTGTCTGAGAGAAGAGAACAGCAGTCCGAGAGTAGAAGAAGAGAACAGCAGCCTGAGAGAAGAGAACAGCAGTCCGAGAGTAGAAGAAGAGAACAGCAGCCTGAGAGAAGAGAACAGTAATCTGAAAGACACATACAGTTGTTAAAGGTATCTTGAGGGGGTGAGATGGTGAGCACGACAGGGGACCTTGGGGATGCGAACAAGGGGGTCGAGCGGAGAGACCAGGGTGGAGCCAGGTACCCATTCTATACACATAAAGGGAAATGTCTGACTGTACGAAGAAAGGGGAGATGGAAAAATAAGAGGGATAGGATGAAGGGTCTGTGGGGAGAGGCAGACTATCTATTCAGAGATAGTCCTCTCCTTCAGTTTTCAGCGCTTTAACCTGCTGTACTGAACCTAAATAAAGTTCACTATTATGGCTTCACATTGCGGTGAAAAAAAGAAAGAAAAAAAGCATTTATCCAGAAGGGGTTAAAAGTGGTTTTACGTGTCGGAGAGAGCAGGCATGTTGAAGTGTTTGCTGTACCCCTTGCAGCCCGAGGCCTTTATGATGTTCCAACAGTGAACAATGAGCACTATTTACCCTCTCTCACGTAGGGTAAACACGACCAACGTCAGGGACTAATGGGCTTGTTTGGTCTCCCATTACTGCGCTACGCAATACTGCAATTAAAAAAAATAATAATATCCTAACCACAAACCTCTGTGTAACCAATCTTTCTCTCTCTCTCTCTCTCTCTCTCTCTCTCTCTCTCTCTCTCTCTCTCTCTCTCTCTCTCTCTCTCTCTCTCTCTCTCTCTCTCTCTCCCTCTCTCTCTCTCCCTCTCTCTCTCTCCCTCTCTCTCTCTCCCTCTCTCTCTCTCCCTCTCTCTCCCTCTCTCTCTCTCCCTCTCTCTCTCTCCCTCTCTCTCTCTCCCTCTCTCTCTCTCCCTCTCTCTCTCTCCCTCTCTCTCTCTCTCCCTCTCTCTCCCTCTCTCTCTCTCCCTCTCTCTCTCTCTCTCTCTCTCTCTCTCTCTCTCTCTCTCTCTCTCTCTCTCTCTCTCTCTCTCTCTCTCTCTCTCTCTCTCTCTCTCTCTCTCTCTCTGCCTTTCTGGTTCCTTACTCCTATATTTCTCTCACTTTTGTCACCATCTGCATTGTTTTTCTGCTTTTATAAAGCTTGCCATTATGTCTTATTGAGTGTTTGCAACATAACCTCCTCCCTTCCAGCATTTTCATTCTTCCTAATCCTTTTCACCTCATTCTATGTTTCCGATTTTCCCGAATTGCTTTCCTCAATCTTCCTTCCCCAAGTTAACCAAACTCCTTGGTCAACCAGCGTCTGAGAACACTTTCCTGTGCATCCTAATTGGCCTTCCACCATTAAGTTGCCACCTGCTGCTAACTTTCAAGATTTATTCTTCATTATTCTTGTTAATCATAAATTAAATATGCAAGATTTAAACACGGAGTAATTGACCAGTGATTCACTTACACCGTGAGGCCGAGGAAAGCCTTAGACACCTGACCAACTCACAATAGAGTGAGTGAGTGAGTGAGTCTGTGAAGCCTACCGACCTTGTGTCTACCTTATTTTTTTTACTAATCGCTACAGATGTACTAAGACTTATTTGCACTTTTATTTATCTGCCACATCTCCATCAGACAAGTGGACTGAATCTTTGCCTCGGATTGCTCGTGTGTGTGTGTGTGTGTGTGTGTGTGTGTGTATATATATATATAATATTATATATATATTATATTATTATTATTATTCCAAGCCAAGTGTAGTTTGTTTACTGTTTAGAGCCTAACCTTCACTATTGCCAGTTGGTCTTCCCGAACAATACCAAAAAGAGAATTTTATATTTGCTGAAAAATTTAGCACAGTCTGCCTTCATACGCGTTTATTGAAATTGTTGTCGTTGGCAAAATGGTCAGGCATAAGACCCACTGGCTGAATGAAATGCCACAATCGAGTTTTCCACATTTACCGACCTTACCCATCGTGCAGCTGAACCTTGGCAATGTTCTCCAGGTCTTACCTTCTTATCTTTTTACCGACATTACCCATCGTGCAGCTGAACCTTGGCAATGTTCTCCAGGTCTTACCTTCTTATCTTTTTACCGACCTTACCCATCGTGCAGCTGAACCTTGGCAATGTTCTCCAGGTCTTACCTACTTATCTTTTTACCGACCTTACCCATCGTGCAGCTGAACCTTGGCAATGTTCTCCAGGTCTTACCTTCTTATCTTTTTACCGACCTTACCCATCGTGCAGCTGAACCTTGGCAATGTTCTCCAGGTCTTACCTTCTTATCTTTTTACCGACCTTACCCATCGTGCAGCTGAACCTTGGCAATGTTCTCCAGGTCTTACCTTCTTATCTTTTTACCGAACTAGTTTGATCTTTTTACCGAACATTTCATTGGAAGAGAGATTAACAAAGCTTAAATTGCATTCACTAGAAAGGCGAAGAGTTTGGGGTAACATGATAGAGGTTACAAGTGGATGAATGGACATAACAATGGAGATATTTATAGGGTAATTAAAGTATCAACTCAAGAAAACTCGAAACAATTGATATAAATTGGATAAGTTTAGATTTAGAAATGACTTGGGTAAATACTGGTCCGGTAACTACTAAACTTTATTATTTAGTTGCATTCATCTCAGAACGAGAGGTTCTTTGTAATCATCCCCCGAACGAGAGATTTAATAAACACAAAACTCGTCTTAGACGTCGTGAAAAAAATTAAAAAAATAGATTGTTATAAAAAATTCAACGTAAATATTTTGTTCAACATATTATATATAAGAAATATATAGCCAAAATTAAGGCCAAAAGCCATGGCCTACAGCATAAGGAAAGCGGCTGTCATAGACAGAGGGAGGCAACCTAACTCTCTGCAGCCATTGTTGACTAAATTCCGTCGAAAGTGTCTTTTTTCAGCGAGCCGGTTCACACTTGCAGCTTCCGTCTCTTCATGCTCCTTTTCCATTTGGTAACCTGCCCTTTGCCTCCTGTTCCCAGTATCATTATCCTGAACATTCCTGTTTTGAGCTCTGGTGGCCACTTGTGTGATTATTCTTTCAGTTTGCAGATGATGAGTCACAATAACGTGGCTGAAGATATAAAGACTAAACCACAGATCAGAAGATGAAGAGACGACGACGTTTCGGTCCGTCCTGGACCATTATTAAGTTGATTCATCTTCTGGTGTGTGAGCAACAAGCTTTCAATGCTCTCCTCAACGATAACTCCTAACCCTCGTCCCTGGTGCAAAGATTCCCACTCTTCCCTTGGGACTGCACCAGAGACAAGAACTTTAGCAGTCTGCCCACCGCCATGCCTTCCCATCCCTCCGAAGACTTCAAGCTGCCAGTTCCAAGCGGTTGTGGCGCATCAACACTTCCGCTAATGTAGTCTCTCTTAGCGGCCTTTGATACAAATTAATGTCGTTTAGAAACTGAAGAGCTCCATATTAGCGGAAAATTAGAAAGATGATTAGGACATTATTCTTATGCCGCTCATGAGGGCGTTCAGTGTTCAGTATTTCATCAATTCATCAGCTTTGCAATTCAATTATCCTGCAATTCTAAACACGATTTCAATTAATTTTCCCTTATGTTGTTGTGTTGTAGTTTCCCTATGTTGATGTTTCGGTGATGGAACGGCGCATCTTTCAGTCAATATTGTGCTGCTGCCAGGTGGTAGAGACTTACGTGTCTCTCTTTGCTTTAAAAAATCCACCGGTCTTAAATCAGAGTGCACAGGTCTCGTTGCACTCTGTGGTGTTGACTAGACTAATGAAAGCCTTCAGCTGTTCTCGTGGTCACTGCATCTGTACTAATGTCTCGTGGTCACTGCATCTGTACTAATGTCTCGTGGTCACTGCATCTGTACTAATGTCTCGTGGTCACTGCATCTGTACTAATGTCTCGTGGTCACTGCATCTGTACTAATGTCTCGTGGTCACTGCATCTGTACTAATGTCTGTCGCTTTACATAAGGTATTTATAACCTGTTGAATACGTATTACATGTTCACAAATTTGATAGTTCTTCTACTCGAGGTAGACTATCTGAGAAGATAGTCTACTCTACTACTATGGTCAGCCTGTTAGGGTCAGTGTCAATTCTATAAGGTTGTTTGTCCTCGTAGCCCTGAAGGCCAATATAGCCATCACATCCAGGCTCAACCCTGTAACCACAGGAGAAACTTTACCCAGTTCTTCCATGAAATCCCAATATTGTGCCCTAACAAGCGCTGTATTTTTATTACCAATACTAATGGTTGCTTCTCGCCAAACGAGGCAGCAAGACTATAGTAAAACGAGAAGTTTGTTCCCAATCAAACTATTAAGACGTGTCTTCTTCCATGCCTCGGGTCCATCATCCAGATGCACGTTAAATAAGTCTTAAGTTATCCGAGAGGCTAAGGACGCCTCAAGTGCTCTGCTAATAGCCTGCTGGAGATTATTCAAGCTCGGTGTGCTTGTCTCAGTGAACGCTAACTCACCCAACACTTTGGCATGAAGCTGCTGATGAAGAGGGCTTTACCTCCTCTTGGTCGTATATATCATATAAAACCCATTATGGCTTCGTGTTCCGTATAATAGTCTCAAAACACACACACACACACACACACACACACACACACACACACACATACACACACACACACACACACACATACACACACACACACAAACACACACACACACACACTCACGCGGGAAGAAATTTTCTCGGAAGCGCATCTGTTAAACACGTCGATCTGTTTTTCATAATGGAGAGTTATAAGTGATCAAACTTAGAATTTCAAAAGACATTTTAGAGACAACAAAGAATACTTTGTTTTATCGCGTTTAAATACCGCGCCGATGAACCGATCCTAAATTTGCCTCAGTGGCGAATACTTGCTTTTTATTAATAATTAATAGAACTGCATTTACTTAAGTATTTGTATTTGAATTTTATTTTATTCAAATTGCTCGTTGGAATATTAGCATGTTGAATGGATAGGAGACAGAGAGAGAGAGAGAGAGAGAGAGAGAGAGAGAGAGAGAGAGAGAGAGAGAGAGAGAGAGAGAGAGAGAGAGTAGGATAATGTGTGTAAACGCAGAAAAAAATATGAAGTAGCAAAGAAAAATTGACAGAATTTCAGTGAACAGTTTCAACTAAATTTGCAATAGAGCGAACAGGTACAAGAAGCTGGAGAGAGAGACAAAACATTTGAATAACACATCTCTTTCTCAGGTCTCGTCATGGAGAAAATCCCCCCAAGATCGTCTCATTTTTATGAGGAATATGACACTAATCTACAGAGTTAGAGTAAAAGAATACGAGGAACCTTCAGAGGGGTTCAAAACGTTTTGCTGTGATCATGAGCTTTGACCTCACTCAGTCACGTTCACGAGGGGGTGATTCCCTTCACCACACAGCTCCAAGGATAACGTATGTCCCATTTTGAAAGCTTAAAGGGTTCTTTCCATAAAGTGAAAAATCACACACACACACACACACACACACACACACACACACACACACACACACACACACACACACAAACACACACACACACACACACACACACAAACAAACATCACGTCAATAAACGTGATTATATTTTTTCACCGAGCGTTGAAAAAATAGTATTGAACAACGGGAGTAAACATATTATAGAAGTCCAGAGAATGTTGTAAACTGCTAGAATAGTAATAAGGAAGATAACAGAATGATAATAGATTTGTAGAAATACTAAATAAATAATATATGAATAGTAGCAGGTTGTAAATAGACGTGTGTGTGTGTGTGTGTGTGTGTGTACGAGCAGCGGTCTCCGTTGCTTCTCTGGCCTCGTTTGATTTATAACCATAGTTCACCCGGGAAAATTGTTGGGGATCTTACGCTCTCCTTTGGTACGTTTCTCTTTCTCTCATGCCACCTCTCTTTCTCGTTTTGAGCTCTCTTTTTCTGGCTCTCTCATGTTTCTAATTCGTTTTTCAGTCCTCTCTCTCTCTCTCTCTCTCTCTCTCTCTCTCTCTCTCTCTCTCTCTCTCTCTCTCTCTCTCTCTCTCTCTCTCTCTCTCTCTCTCCCTCTCCTCCTCTCTTTATGTTGCTTTCTTCGTCACTCGCTCACTTAATCTCCTCTGCTCTGAAATATTATTTTTATGCTATTTTTATCCTGATTTCCGCAGCTAAATTAAATATATAGTCTCGTGCTCCAAGCAGATACTCTAGGAAAGATTCTTTTCCAAATTCCAACAAGTAAATTTATACTATTGCTCTCCATGACGTCATGCATATCATTTTAGGAGAAAATTGTGTGTGTGTGTGTGTGTGTGTGTGTGTGTGAGAGAGAGAGTGTATACTCACCTAATTGTACTCATCTAATTGTGCTTGAGGGGATGAGCTCTGGCTCTTTGGTCCCGCCTCTCAACCGTCAGTCAACAGATGTACAGGTTCCTGAGCCTATTGGGCTCTATCATATCTACACTTGAAACTGTGTATGGAGTCAGCCTCCACCACATCACTTCCTAATGCATTCCATTTGTCAACCACTCTGACACTAAAAACGCTCTTTCTAATATCTCTGTGGCTCATTTGGGCACTCAGTTTCCACCTGTGTCCCCTAGTGCGTGTTCCCCTTGTGTTAAACAGCCTGACTTTATCTACCCTATCAATTCCCGCGTGTGTGTGTGTGTGTGTGGTTAAAGAGGTAACTAGATATTTATGATGGATAGTAATAGGGATTTCAGATGGACTGTATTTTTAGTGATTCAAATTATAGCAGTACTGTATTAGTAGTAATAAGTTAAAGCTCAATATGGTTAATTTTTGTTATTTTTACCATTTATTGCATAGTTCTTCTTCATTTGTTTCTGCTGAATATGCCAGCCAGAGTGGATAACATGGAGAGCTCTAATCCTCTCTCTCCCCTCTCACTCTCACTCGCTCACACTCTCACTAAAACGCACAGGAGCGCGCATAAGCACACAAATCCTCCCCTATTCAATCGTACCTTAACATTAAAATGCGATATTTCGTCGCTGCCGCTCGTTTACGATCGTCCACTTGCTCGTTCAATTCAGGTTACGCCCAAAGCCTTTCAGCCTCCCAGGAGACCCGTAATGTTCTCAGACCGGTGATTTTCGTCCCTTTACTCTCGTGCCAGAGGAGAGGGAGGGCGGTGAGGGGAAACGTGTACCAGGAGAGAAGAGAAGGAAGGAGATGTTTGTGCCAAGGAGTAGGTGGTCGGTTATGAGAAATTTACACTAAGCGGAGAGAGAGAGAGAGAGAGAGAGTGGGAAGTGGAAAGGTACATCTTTATTCCGAAGTAAAGGCATGAGAAATAAATGGAGAATGATTGGAATAAATATGGATCACTGTTGAAGCCAGAAGGGTTAGAGACGAGGCATGTCGGGTGGGAGACAAGTGTAGCATTGTATGAACAAATCCACAAGGGTCGTGACGTGGGTTCGAACCTACGTCCGAGAGGATTCCAACACTAGAATCCCCCTTGTGGATTTGTTCATTTGATGCATCACGCTATTGGGATTTCTGTGTGTAGCATTGTATCTTTGTTGAATGTTTGAGAGCTTAATTCTTTGGCTTACATTATGTTAAATGTTATCTTTAATTTCCCCCCTGCAAAAGACAGACCGTTTTGGATCAAAGCTTTGCTTAATATAATTAGTTTTAATATATATACGAGTTCACATGTATAATACTAATATTTGCCTATAAAACTTTGAAATTCCTTGCCTGAAGTGTGTCATATTCTCTCCTAGGCCATCCTAGATAACCTATTGCTCTATGCAGGTGATAAGTTACAATAACGTGGCTGAAGGTCAGACAAACAATCCACAAAAAGGAAGATGAGGAATTGATGACGTTTCGGTCCGTCCAGTACCATTATCATGTCGTGTAGGGACTTGATAATGGTCCATGGATGGACTGAAACGTTGTTAGTTCCTATTACTTTAAACTGAAAATCAAAGCTGAGTTTATGAAAGCTGTAATTATTAAAACAGTTGTAATTACGTAGCTCGTTAAAATTTAATTTGATTTCAGCATATAATGACTAACACTCTTTCTCAGAAATTAAAAACTGGTTTATTATTATTTTATTGAAAAACCTTCGAGGTTAGATATTTATATATACAAGGGTTCTTGTATTCTTGTACAGCCACTAGCACGCGTAGCATTTCGGGCAGGTCCTTAATCCTAATTTTCCCCCGAACACGATCCGCCAAATCATTTAACAACCAGGTACCCATTCACTGCTGGACGAACAGAGGCTTCAGTTAAGGATTGGTGACCATTCAATCTTCAGGAAATATTTCATATCTAGAATATTTTATTTGTTAATTCACGAGTAATTTCGTGGATGAACTACTTAATTGCTGGAAGCTTCTGTTGTTTGAAAGTGATCAAAATAAACACAATATATGTCGAAAGATATTATCAAAGGTTCTGTCTGTCTGTCCTTCTCTCTGTTTCTCCCTCTGCCTCTATCTCAACTCTCTCTCTCTCTCTCTCTCTCTCTCTCTCTCTCTCTCTCTCTCTCTCTCTCTCTCTCTCTCTCTCTCTCTCTTATAATAACAAATATATGTATACTGACGCAGCCTCTCGCGTCACGTTCACAGAGCTTGCGTCAGGCAAGATTTGCTCTCAAAATTTTCCTATAAAATGTTTACCGTGCCCAAAGGGAACATGTCGGAAGATGATTTTCTCATAAACTCCATCTTTAACCTTTAAAGTTAAGATTTATTTTCAAACAAGCGCTCCATTGATTTGTTCTCTGCGTTCACAGAAAGAATGTGCTTGAAATAGTATTTTAGTGTTTCTGTATATGCATTATATATACAATATATATTAACAGTTATATATATATATATATATATATATATATATATATATATATATATATATATATATATATATATATATATATAAATAGGCACCTGACAGCTGAGTGGACAGCATTTCGGATTCGTAGTCCTGAGGTTCCGGGTTCGATCCCCGGTGGAGGCGGAGACAAAATGTTTCTTTCACCCTGATGCCACTTTTACCTAGCAGTAAATAGGTACCTGGGAGTTAGGCAGCTGGGGTGTGTGTAATAAAAATGAGGCCTGGTCGATGATCGGGCCGTGGGAACTCTAAGCCCCGAAATTATCTCAAGATTACCTCTCAAGATAACAACGTTTATTGATTTTATTAAAATACTGATCAGGTAATTCCAAAGAAAACCCAACGAAAGGATGAATTTTACACAAGAAACAAAAGCTGGCGATAATTCCACGCGAGAAACAAAAGCTGGCGATAACTCCACGCGAGAAACAAAAGCTGGCGATAATTCCACGCGAGAAACAAAAGCTGGCGATAACTCCACGCGAGAAACAAAAGCTGGCGATAACTCCACGCGAGAAACAAAAGCTGGCGATAACTCCACGCGAGAAACAAAAGCTGGTGATAACTCCACGCGAGAAACAAAAGCTGGCGATAACTCCACGCGAGAAACAAAAGCTGGCGATAACTCCACGCGAGAAACAAAAGCTGGCGATAATTCCACGCGAGAAACAAAAGCTGGCGATAACTCCACGCGAGAAACAAAAGCTGGCGATAACTCCACGCGAGAAACAAAAGCTGGCGATAACTCCACGCGAGAAACAAAAGCTGGTGATAACTCCACGCGAGAAACAAAAGCTGGCGATAACTCCACGCGAGAAACAAAAGCTGGCGATAACTCCACGCGAGAAACAAAAGCTGGCGATAACTCCACGCGAGAAACAAAAGCTGGCGATAACTCCACGGGAGAAACAAAAGCTGGCGATAACTCCACGCGAGAAACAAAATCTGGCGATAACTCCACGCGAGAAACAAAAGCTGGCGATAACTCCACGCGAGAAACAAAAGCTGGCGATAACTCCACGCGAGAAACAAAAGCTGGCGATAACTCCACGCGAGAAACAAAAGCTGGCGATAACTCCACGCGAGAAACAAAAGCTGGCGATAACTCCACGCGAGAAACAAAAGCTGGCGATAATTCCACGCGAGAAACAAAAGCTGGTGATAACTCCACGCGAGAAACAAAAGCTGGCGATAACTCCACGCGAGAAACAAAAGCAGGTCGCGATGCACACAACTTGGCATTTTCCAGACAGCAAATCTACTAACTCGCGTAATCGCCGTCACGGGACGATCGAAACTTCCCTTGATAGGCTGTCTGTTCCAATATATCCCCCCCCCCTGCGGCTGGTCCCTCGTCATCTTTCCCCCCCAATCACTCCAGTCTGGTCCGGACACTCTATTCGTACCCCCCTCGTCTTTACCCTCACTCTCGCACTCTTTATCTACTCTTTCGTACAACTCTTTAATCGCACTTTCGTTCCCCCTTCGTCCTGTCGCTTGGCTCTTATCTATTTCCTTATATTACCATTAGTGTCATGTAGCGCAGTGTGCAGCGCATTTGGTTTACAACTAGATGGTACCGAGTTCGATTCCCGAGGCAGGACAGACGTTTGAGCACCTTACACCTGATGGTTGTGTTCATCTGGTAGTAAATAGGTAGTTTAGGCAACTGTTATGAGTTTCATCCTGGAGAAGATTAGTCGTTACCTAAGGCCCAAAGGGGGGGGGGGGTGTTCTTGATAACCTAACAGCCCTCCAGTGTCCTCGACAATGGGGAAACCATCTCCCTCTTCCCCATCTCCCATTGTTCTTGTACGTGTCCGCTATGTCCAAGTGTTCCCTATTTCTCTCTCTCTAATGAGATTTGTTTTTCCTCTCTCAGTAGTTCCTGCTCCCCTCCCATTAACAATTTAATCACACTCTTCCCTATATACCGATCACATAATACCCAGAACCCAAATGTGTCATGGATTATATTTCTCCTGCCAGGAGCCGGTGGCTGAGCGGACACAACACCGGACGCGTGATCCTGTGGTCTTGGGTTCGATCCCAGGGGCAGGCGAGAAACAATGGGCAGAGTTTCTTTTACCCTGATGCCCCTGTTACCTAGCAGTAAATAGGTTCCTGGGAGTTAGTCAGCTGTCACGGGCTGCTTCCTGAGGGTAGAGGCCTGGTCGAGGACCGGGCCGCGGGGACACTAAACCCCGAAATCATCTCAAGATAACCTCAAGATAACATAGTAAGGGATGTATTACACATAATCTCGGCCAGCTTTTAACAGGGCAATTCGTTTTCGTCTGATTGGGTGCGATTGGTGTTAGCGATTGGTGTTGGCAGCACAAGTGAGGGGCTTCCCAATACGCACTTGAGCAGGACTCGTCGCTGAAGGGCAAGGTCTGAAAGTCCCATTCCCACCAGTACCTCTAGAAAGGCGAAAACTTTCTTCATATTAGGACAAGTTATTCTACGTGTTCATACCCAAGTAATATATTTTTTCCGCGCTGCTACAGTAAGATAACGAACCTTCTCCCGAAAATGGAAAAATAAATTAGGAGAATAACTGATAAAATACATGTGTTAAAATACAGGGAAATTCAGACGAAGAAAAATAGGAAAGACTAAGGGCAAAGAGGTGCATAAGGAACTAGGAATAAGACCAAAGGAAGGTGGATCAGACCAGAGAACGGTCTAGTGAGAGGGGGTTATATTAGCTGTAATTTCCCGTTGACCAGATAAAGTTAATATTTATTATTCTTGGCAGCAAGGAAATAGGTGAGGAGTGTCGACTGTGAGGGAAAGGGAGGAGGAAGAGGAAATAAATGGATGGTAAATAATTGGAAAACAGTTAAAAACAAAATTTTTGGCCGTATCTTGACTACCATCTCACATCGAATCGAAACTTAAAGCACAAGAGTATATTCGAAAACAAAACCACGTATGTAAACCAGGCATTAAAGCTCCACCTGGGATCCATCTTTATATAGTTCGCATGTTACACACATTACCTAATGGCATGGGATGTGCTTAATAGTCCGGTAGAACTGCAGGCGCATAAAATTCTTGCTTGGAGATATCCTGCTATTTGGGGTTTATCGTTAACATTTTAGATGATAGGTAGGAATGTTTTTAGAAAATCGCATAAAATTTAGCATGAATAAACTTATATTATGTTATTTACCATAAACTTTCATTGTTGCACCAATCATAGATGAAGTTTATATATTTTTTGGTAACGAGTCTTTTAGCTCTTAGTTAATATCTTAGAAAATTGCTATGTAGTTGCCTCAGTCCTGTGAAATAAGACATTTTAGTCATATCCACAATCGGCGTAAATTTAAATAATTATATATATATCTGCAAGAATAATCACAAAAAGCACGTGATTCGGTTATGCGTAAGTATTCACTAGGAAAATTAAACCAAAACGTTCACAATTCTCGTTTCATTTTCCTAGTGGAAATAATATATATACAATATATATACAACAAATTCCCAAACCACCAACAAAAAAAACAAATCCGCCAACAAATTTGCAAATTCCAAATTTGCAAACAGGAAATTCCAGATCCCCCCCCCCCAAAAAAAAAAATTGCAAATTCCGCCAACAAAAAAATCGCAAATGTATTTGCTTTTACCAAAAAATGAAGGATTGAAAGGGAACAGCGCCGACAAGTAGGGTAACAGTCAAAGCCGACATAAGTTATTTCTGTACGCAAATTTTGTCAACTGAATCCAGGACATATGTCCTGGAAAATAGGGAAGTAAGGCAACCATACACTTGCAACATGTCACTCCCCCTTCAGTGGCACTTATGTTGCATAGTTCCAGAGATACACGTGCTGGAAATCTGTGGCCTACTTGCAGAAAACACGATCCAGCTTCAAGTTTGAAGCTATTAATCAGAAGGAAAGAAGTCACTTGGCAAAATCTTTTCCTCGTTTTGGCCTAATTGGACGGTGTTGCGGTGGACAGACCGCCACACGGACAAGATTGAGTGAGCGTGAGGGGAAAAAGAGCCATTGGTCAACACGGGTGTGATAGGGGGGAGAGGGGAGGAGGAAGGGGGAGGGGGAAATGGAGTGCCGGGTGAGGGGGAGTGTTCTGGGGTAAGGGGAAAGAGGGAAGGAGGATCTGTGCCGGATGGCACACTGGTTGAGATTACTATCTTGCTTTTTCTGTTTTCTAAAATTTTCACATTTTTATTTTCCATGTAATACTGAGCCAAAAGCCAAAAATGTTTACGTGGTGGATATTTTGTATTCAGGAATTGTATTTTTCCTCAATTGATAATTTCCATGTGGGTTTTTTCTCTTTTTGTTTTTTTGTTTTTTGGATTATATTTTGATCCAGCTATCTTATTAGAAGTTTAAGTTATTGTAAAGTATGCTTTATGCATTCAGATAATGTAGTCATCTTTCCTCAGTTAATGGATGACATTAAAGCCATCGTTGAAGACCCAAAGGGTTGAAATTCAACCCCTTTTCAGCACAATCTAGTCCATAAACACAAACACTTTCCCCTCCCTTTCTCTCAGTAATCCCTTAAGCAAACAAGATCCCAATCGCACTTATTACGCTAATAAGTGTCCTAATAAACGCACCAAAAACCTTTCTAGCGGTTAACTCCACGCTTATGAAAAATTCCTTTTTGCAGAGTTTCGTAGTCCAGCTTTCCCGGAAATTATCCTGACAACAGAACTCCATAAAGAGAGAAACTACTAACCTAAATCTTACATGTCAAAACCCACTCATTTGGCTTGTGTGTAGACCAGCGGAGTCAAACATCTGAATTTATGAATTTAGTGAATTTAGTGAATTTATTTATGAAGTAAATAAATTATTCAAACAGTGAATTTATTTATGAAGGGAACTTATTTATACTTTGAAATTCAAATTGAAATTTGAAATTTTTTTATTCACGAAACAATATAGCTTCTAATTCAACGTAATATTTAGTTAAGGGGTACATCAGTAACGACGTTTTCCTGAATATCGTACAGTTAAAAAATATTAAAAACACGATTTCAAGGAACCACATTCCCTATAAATCCGCATTTCGTACCATTAAAGGTGACATCTCCTGACACGAAACGTCAGTGTCTACACACTGCTTTGGCGTCTGTTGGTACACCTGTCTCTTTAATTTTGTATATAGTTACGAAACCTTACTCTCGTGTCATCAGAGCTGCGACGATTCTGTTTC
>NC_091232.1:9862166-9989666 GCF_040958095.1 Procambarus clarkii
TTTTCGCCGTTAGCGGCCAAAAACCATGCGATTTTCGCAGCTGGCGGGCAAAAATCGCGATTTTCGCCGCTAGCGGCCAAAAAAGGGGCTATTTTCGCCGCTACCGGCCAAAAATCGTGCGATTTTCGCAGCTGGCGGGCAAAAATTGCGATTTTCGCCGCTACCGGCCAAAAATAGCGCGATTTTCGCCGCTAGCGGCCAGAAACTGCGATTTTTGCAGCTGGCGGGTAAAAATCCCACGAATTTCGCCGCTACCTGCCAAAAACCGCGCGATTTTCGCAGCTGGCGGGCAAAAATCGCGATTTTCGCCGCTACCGGCCAAAAATAGCGCGATTTTCGCCGCTAGCGGGCAAAAACCGTGCGATTTTCGCAGCTGGAGGGCAAAAATCGCGATTTTCGCCGCTAACGGCCAAAAATCGCGCGATTTTTGCCGCTACCGGCCAAAAATCGCGCGATTTTCGCCGCTAGCGGCCAGAAACTGCAATTTTTGCAGCTGGCGGGTAAAAATCGCGCGAATTTCGCCGCTACCTGCCAAAAACCAGGCGATTTTCGCCGCTAGCGGCCAAAAACCATGCGATTTTCGCAGCTGGCGGGCAAAAATCGCGATTTTCGCCGCTACCGGCCAAAAACCGCGCTATTTTCGACGCTAGCGGCCAGAAACCATGCGATTTTTGCAGCTGGCGGGCAAAAATCGCGCGAATTTCGCCGCTACCTGCCAAAAATCGACCGATTTTCGCCGTTAGCGGCCAAAAAAGGGGCTATTTTCGCCGCTAGCGGCCAAAAATGGGGCGATTTTCGCCGCTAGCGGCCAAAAATCGTGCGATTTTCGCAGCTGGCGGGCAAAAATTGCGATTTTCGCCGCTACCGGCCAAAAATAGCGCGATTTTCGCCGCTAGCGGCAAAAAAACCGTGCGATTTTCGCAGCTGGCGGGCAAAAATCGCGATTTTCCCCCGCTACCGGCCAAAAATAGCGCGATTTTCGCCGCTTGCGACCAGAAACTATGCGATTTTTGCAGCTGGCGGGCAAAAATAGTGCGATTTTCGCCGCTACTGGCCAAAAAATAGCGCGATTTTCGCAGCTGGCGGGGTAAAATCGCGATTTTCGCCGCTACCGGCTTAAAATAGCGCGATTTTCGCCGGTAGCGGCCAAAAACCGTGCGAATTTCGCCCCTGGCGGCGAAAAATCGCGCGATTTTCGCCGCTACAGGCCAAAAATAGCGCGATTTTCGCCGCTAGCGGGCAAAAACTGTGCGATTTTCGCAGCTGGCGGGCAAAAATCGCGATTTTCGCCGCTACCGGCCAAAAATAGCGCTATTTTCGACGCTAGCGGCCAAAACGCGTGCGAATTTCGCCGCAAGCGGCGAAAAATCGCGCGATTTTCGCCGCTAGCGGCCAGAAACTGCAATTTTTGCAGCTGGCGGGTAAAAATCGCGCGAATTTCCCCGCTACCTGCCAAAAACCGCGCGATTTTCGCCGCTAGCGGCCAAAAACCATGCGATTTTCGCAGCTGGCAGGCAAAAATCGCGATTTTCGCCGCTACCGGCCAAAAATAGCGCGATTTTCACCGCAAGCGGCCCAAAACTATGTGATTTTCGCCGCTGGCGGGCAAAAATCGCGATTTTCCCCGCTACCGGCCAAAAATAGCGCGATTTTCGCCGCTAGCGACCAGAAACTATGCGATTTTTGCAGCTGGCGGGCAAAAATAGCGCGATTTTCGCCGCTACCGGCCAAAAACCGGGCGATTTTCGCCGCTACCGGCCAAAAATAGCGCGATTTTCGCCGCTAGCGGGCAAAAACCGTGCGAATTTCGCCGCTAGCGGCGAAAAATCGCGCGATTTTCGCCGCTAGCGGCCAGAAACTGCGATTTTTGCAGCTGGTGGGTAAAAATCGCACGAATTTCGCCGCTACCTGCCAAAAACCGCGCGATTTCGCAGCTGGCGGGCAAAAATAGCGCGATTTTCGCCGCTACCGGCCAAAAACCGCGCGATTTTCGCCGCTAGCGGCCAAAAACCATGCGATTTTCGCAGCTGGCGGGCAAAAATCGCGATTTTCGCCGCTACCGGCCAAAAACCGCGCTATTTTCGACGCTAGCGGCCAGAAACCATGCGATTTTTGCAGCTGGCTGGAAAAAATCGCGCGAATTTCGCCGCTACCTGCCAAAAATCGACCGATTTTCGCCGTTAGCGGCCAAAAACCATGCGATTTTCGCAGCTGGCGGGTAAAAATCGCGATTTTCGCCGCTAGCGGCCAAAAAAGGGGCTATTTTCGCCGCTAGCGGCCAAAAATCGTGCGATTTTCGCAGCTGGCGGGCAAAAATTGCGATTTTCGCCGCTACCGGCCAAAAATAGCGCGATTTTCGGCGCTAGCGGCCAAAAACCGTGCGATTCTCGCCGCTGGCGGGCAAAAATCGCGATTTTCCCCGCTACCGGCCAAAAATAGCGCCATTTTCGCCGCTTGCGACCAGAAACTATGCGATTTTTGCAGCTGGCGGGCAAAAATCGCGATTTTCGCCGCTACCGGATAAAAATCGCGCGATTTTCGCCGCTACCGGCTAAAAATAGCGCGATTTTCGCCGCTAGCAGCCAAAAATCGTGCGATTTTCGCAGCTGGCGGGGAAAAATCGCGATTTTCGCCGCTAGCGGCCAGAAACTGCGATTTTTGCAGCTGGCGGGTAAAAATCCCACGAATTTCGCCGCTACCTGCCAAAAACCGCGCGATTTTCGCAGCTGGCGGGCAAAAATCGCGATTTTCGCCGCTACCGGCCAAAAATAGCGCGATTTTCGCCGCTAGCGGGCAAAAAACCGTGCGATTTTCGCAGCTGGAGGGCAAAAATCGCGATTTTCGCCGCTACCGGCCAGAAACTGCAATTTTTGCAGCTGGCGGGTAAAAATCGCGCGAATTTCGCCGCTACCTGCCAAAAACCAGGCGATTTTCGCCGCTAGCGGCCAAAAACCATGCGATTTTCGCAGCTGGCGGGCAAAAATCGCGATTTTCGCCGCTACCGGCCAAAAACCGCGCTATTTTCGACGCTAGCGGCCAGAAACCATGCGATTTTTGCAGCTGGCGGGCAAAAATCGTGCGAATTTCGCCGCTACCTGCCAAAAATCGACCGATTTTCGCCGTTAGCGGCCAAAAAAGGGGCTATTTTCGCCGCTAGCGGCCAAAAATGGGGCGATTTTCGCCGCTAGCGGCCAAAAATCGTGCGATTTTCGCAGCTGGCGGGCAAAAATTGCGATTTTCGCCGCTACCGGCCAAAAATAGCGCGATTTGCGCCGCTAGCGGCAAAAAACCGTGCGATTTTCGCTGCTGGCGGCAAAAATCGCGATTTTCGCCGCTACCGGCCAAAAATAGCGCGATTTTCGCCGCTAGCGGCCAAAAACCGTGCGATTTTCGCCGCTAGCGGCCAAAATCGGGCGATTTTTGCCGCTAACGGCCAAAAACCGCGCTATTTTCGACGCTAGCGGCCAGAAACCATGCGATTTTTGCAGCTAGCGGGCAAAAATCGCGCGAATTTCGCCGCTACCTGCCAAAAATCGACCGATTTTCGCCGTTAGCGGCCAAAAACCATGCGATTTTCGCAGCTGGCGGGCAAAAATCGCGATTTTCGCCGCTAGCGGCCAAAAAAGGGGCTATTTTCGCCGCTTCCGGCCAAAAATCGTGCGATTTTCGCAGCTGGCGGGCAAAAATTGCGATTTTCGCCGCTACCGGCCAAAAATAGCGCGATTTTCGCCGCTAGCGGCCAGAAACTGCGATTTTTGCAGCTGGCGGGTAAAAATCCCACGAATTTCGCCGCTACCTGCCAAAAACCGCGCGATTTTCGCAGCTGGCGGGCAAAAATCGCGATTTTCGCCGCTACCGGCCAAAAATAGCGCGATTTTCGCCGCTAGCGGGCAAAAACCGTGCGATTTTCGCAGCTGGAGGGCAAAAATCGCGATTTTCGCCGCTAACGGCCAAAAATCGCGCGATTTTTGCCGCTACCGGCCAAAAATCGCGCGATTTTCGCCGCTAGCGGCCAGAAACTGCAATTTTTGCAGCTGGCGGGTAAAAATCGCGCGAATTTCGCCGCTACCTGCCAAAAACCAGGCGATTTTCGCCGCTAGCGGCCAAAAACCATGCGATTTTCGCAGCTGGCGGGCAAAAATCGCGATTTTCGCCGCTACCGGCCAAAAACCGCGCTATTTTCGACGCTAGCGGCCAGAAACCATGCGATTTTTGCAGCTGGCGGGCAAAAATCGCGCGAATTTCGCCGCTACCTGCCAAAAATCGACCGATTTTCGCCGTTAGCGGCCAAAAAAGGGGCTATTTTCGCCGCTAGCGGCCAAAAATGGGGCGATTTTCGCCGCTAGCGGCCAAAAATCGTGCGATTTTCGCAGCTGGCGGG
The DNA here is from genome assembly GCF_040958095.1 of Procambarus clarkii. Taxonomy (NCBI): domain Eukaryota; kingdom Metazoa; phylum Arthropoda; class Malacostraca; order Decapoda; family Cambaridae; genus Procambarus; species Procambarus clarkii. Next base: position 9,866,548 of record NC_091232.1, read on the forward strand.
CAAAAATTGCGATTTTCGCCGCTACCGGCCAAAAATAGCGCGATTTTCGCCGCTAGCGGCAAAAAACCGTGCGATTTTCGCAGCTGGCGGGCAAAAATCGCGATTTTCCCCGCTACCGGCCAAAAATAGCGCGATTTTCGCCGCTTGCGACCAGAAACTATGCGATTTTTGCAGCTGGCGGGCAAAAATAGTGCGATTTTCGCCGCTACTGGCCAAAAATAGCGCGATTTTCGCAGCTGGCGGGGTAAAATCGCGATTTTCGCCGCTACCGGCTTAAAATAGCGCGATTTTCGCCGGTAGCGGCCAAAAACCGTGCGAATTTCGCCCCTGGCGGCGAAAAATCGCGCGATTTTCGCCGCTACAGGCCAAAAATAGCGCGATTTTCGCCGCTAGCGGGCAAAAACTGTGCGATTTTCGCTGCTGGCGGGCAAAAATCGCGATTTTCGCCGCTACCGGCCAAAAATAGCGCTATTTTCGACGCTAGCGGCCAAAACGCGTGCGAATTTCGCCGCAAGCGGCGAAAAATCGCGCGATTTTCGCCGCTAGCGGCCAAAAATCGTGCGATTTTCGCAGCTGGCGGGCAAAAATTGCGATTTTCGCCGCTACCGGCCAAAAATAGCGCGATTTGCGCCGCTAGCGGCAAAAAACCGTGCGATTTTCGCAGCTGGCGGCAAAAATCGCGATTTTCGCCGCTACCGGCCAAAAATAGCGCGATTTTCGCCGCTAGCGGCCAAAAACCGTGCGATTTTCGCCGCTAGCGGCCAAAATCGGGCGATTTTTGCCGCTAACGGCCAAAAACCGCGCTATTTTCGACGCTAGCGGCCAGAAACCATGCGATTTTTGCAGCTAGCGGGCAAAAATCGCGCGAATTTCGCCGCTACCTGCCAAAAATCGACCGATTTTTGCCGCAAGCGGCCAAAAAAGGGGCTATTTTCGCCGCTAGCGGCCTAAAATGGGGCGATTTTTGCCGCTACCGGCCAAAAATAGCGCGATTTTCGCCGCTAGCGGCCAAAAACCGTGCGATTTTCGCCGCTACCGGCCAAAAATCGGGCGATTTTCACCGCAAGCGGCCCAAAACTATGTGATTTTCGCCGCTGGCGGGCAAAAATCGCGATTTTCCCCGCTACCGGCCAAAAATAGCGCGATTTTCGCCGCTAGCGACCAGAAACTATGCGATTTTTGCAGCTGGCGGGCAAAAATAGCGCGATTTTCGCCGCTACCGGCCAAAAACCGGGCGATTTTCGCCGCTACCGGCCAAAAATAGCGCGATTTTCGCCGCTAGCGGGCAAAAACCGTGCGAATTTCGCCGCTAGCGGCGAAAAATCGCGCGATTTTCGCCGCTAGCGGCCAGAAACTGCGATTTTTGCAGCTGGTGGGTAAAAATCGCACGAATTTCGCCGCGACCTGCCAAAAATCGCGCGATTTTCGCCGCTAGCGACCAGAAACTATGCGATTTTTGCAGCTGGCGGGCAAAAATAGCGCGATTTTCGCCGCTACCGGCCAAAAACCGCGCGATTTTCGCCGCTAGCGGCCAAAAACCATGCGATTTTCGCAGCTGGCGGGCAAAAATCGCGATTTTCGCCGCTACCGGCCAAAAACCGCGCTATTTTCGACGCTAGCGGCCAGAAACCATGCGATTTTTGCAGCTGGCTGGAAAAAATCGCACGAATTTCGCCGCTACCTGCCAAAAATCGACCGATTTTCGCCGTTAGCGGCCAAAAACCATGCGATTTTCGCAGCTGGCGGGTAAAAATCGCGAGTTTCGCCGCTAGCGGCCAAAAAAGGGGCTATTTTCGCCGCTAGCGGCCAAAAATCGTGCGATTTTCGCAGCTGGCGGGCAAAAATTGCGATTTTCGCCGCTACCGGCCAAAAATAGCGCGATTTTCGGCGCTAGCGGCCAAAAACCGTGCGATTCTCGCCGCTGGCGGGCAAAAATCGCGATTTTCCCCGCTACCGGCCAAAAATAGCGCCATTTTCGCCGCTTGCGACCAGAAACTATGCGATTTTTGCAGCTGGCGGGCAAAAATCGCGATTTTCGCCGCTACCGGATAAAAATCGCGCGATTTTCGCCGCTACCGGCTAAAAATAGCGCGATTTTCGCCGCTAGCAGCCAAAAATCGTGCGATTTTCGCAGCTGGCGGGGAAAAATCGCGATTTTCGCCGCTAGCGGCCAGAAACTGCGATTTTTGCAGCTGGCGGGTAAAAATCCCACGAATTTCGCCGCTACCTGCCAAAAACCGCGCGATTTTCGCAGCTGGCGGGCAAAAATCGCGATTTTCGCCGCTACCGGCCAAAAATAGCGCGATTTTCGCCGCTAGCGGGCAAAAACCGTGCGATTTTCGCAGCTGGAGGGTAAAAATCGCGATTTTCGCCGCTACCGGCCAAAAATCGCGCGACTTTCGCCGCTACCGGCCAAAAATCGCGCGATTTTCGCCGCTAGCGGCCAGAAACTGCAATTTTTGCAGCTGGCGGGTAAAAATCGCGCGAATTTCGCCGCTACCTGCCAAAAACCAGGCGATTTTCGCCGCTAGCGGCCAAAAACCATGCGATTTTCGCAGCTGGCGGGCAAAAATCGCGATTTTCGCCGCTACCGGCCAAAAACCGCGCTATTTTCGACGCTAGCGGCCAGAAACCATGCGATTTTTGCAGCTGGCGGGCAAAAATCGCGCGAATTTCGCCGCTACCTGCCAAAAATCGACCGATTTTCGCCGTTAGCGGCCAAAAAAGGGGCTATTTTCGCCGCTAGCGGCCAAAAATGGGGCGATTTTCGCCGCTAGCGGCCAAAAATCGTGCGATTTTCGCAGCTGGCGGGCAAAAATTGCGATTTTCGCCGCTACCGGCCAAAAATAGCGCGATTTTCGCCGCTAGCGGCAAAAAACCGTGCGATTTTCGCAGCTGGCGGGCAAAAATCGCGATTTTCCCCGCTACCGGCCAAAAATAGCGCGATTTTCGCCGCTTGCGACCAGAAACTATGCGATTTTTGCAGCTGGCGGGCAAAAATAGTGCGATTTTCGCCGCTACTGGCCAAAAATAGCGCGATTTTCGCAGCTGGCGGGGTAAAATCGCGATTTTCGCCGCTACCGGCTTAAAATAGCGCGATTTTCGCCGGTAGCGGCCAAAAACCGTGCGAATTTCGCCCCTGGCGGCGAAAAATCGCGCGATTTTCGCCGCTACAGGCCAAAAATAGCGCGATTTTCGCCGCTAGCGGGCAAAAACCGTGCGATTTTCGCAGCTGGCGGGCAAAAATCGCGATTTTCGCCGCTACCGGCCAAAAATAGCGCTATTTTCGACGCTAGCGGCCAAAACGCGTGCGAATTTCGCCGCTAGCGGCGAAAAATCGCGCGATTTTCGCCGCTAGCGGCCAGAAACTGCAATTTTTGCAGCTGGCGGGTAAAAATCGCGCGAATTTCCCCACTACCTGCCAAAAACCGCGCGATTTTCGCCGCTAGCGGCCAAAAACCATGCGATTTTCGCAGCTGGCAGGCAAAAATCGCGATTTTCGCCGCTACCGGCCAAAAATAGCGCGATTTTCGCCGCTAGCGGCCAAAAACCGTGCGATTTTCGCCGCTAGCGGCCAAAATCGGGCGATTTTTGCCGCTAACGGCCAAAAACCGCGCTATTTTCGACGCTAGCGGCCAGAAACCATGCGATTTTTGCAGCTAGCGGGCAAAAATCGCGCGAATTTCGCCGCTACCTGCCAAAAATCGACCGATTTTCGGCGCTAGCGGCCAAAAAAGGGGCTATTTTCGCCGCTAGCGGCCTAACATGGGGCGATTTTTGCCGCTACCGGCCAAAAATAGCGCGATTTTCGCCGCTAGCGGCCAAAAACCGTGCGATTTTCGCCGCTACCGGCCAAAAATCGGGCGATTTTCACCGCAAGCGGCCCAAAACTATGCGATTTTCGCCGCTGGCGGGCAAAAATCGCGATTTTCCCCGCTACCGGCCAAAAATAGCGCGATTTTCGCCGCTAGCGACCAGAAACTATGCGATTTTTGCAGCTGGCGGGCAAAAATAGCGCGATTTTCGCCGCTACCGGCCAAAAACCGGGCGATTTTCGCCGCTCCCGGCCAAAAATAGCGCGATTTTCGCCGCTAGCGGGCAAAAACCGTGCGAATTTCGCCGCTAGCGGCGAAAAATCGCGCGATTTTCGCCGCTAGCCTCCAGAAACTGCGATTTTTGCAGCTGGTGGGTAAAAATCGCACGAATTTCGCCGCTACCTGCCAAAAACCGCGCGTTTTCGCAGCTGGCGGGCAAAAATAGCGCGATTTTCGCCGCTACCGGCCAAAAACCGCGCGATTTTCGCCGCTAGCGGCCAAACACCATGCGATTTTCGCAGCTGGCGGGCAAAAATCGCGATTTTCGCCGCTACCGGCCAAAAACCGCGCTATTTTCGACGCTAGCGGCCAGAAACCATGCGATTTTTGCAGCTGGCTGGAAAAAATCGCGCGAATTTCGCCGCTACCTGCCAAAAATCGACCGATTTTCGCCGTTAGCGGCCAAAAACCATGCGATTTTCGCAGCTGGCGGGCAAAAATCGCGATTTTCGCCGCTAGCGGCCAAAAAAGGGGCTATTTTCGCCGCTACCGGCCAAAAATCGTGCGATTTTCGCAGCTGGCGGGCAAAAATTGCGATTTTCGCCGCTACCGGCCAAAAATAGCGCGATTTTCGCCGCTAGCGGCCAAAAACCGTGCGATTTTCGCCGCTGGCGGGCAAAAATCGCGATTTTCCCCGCTACCGGCCCAAAATAGCGCCATTTTCGCCGCTTGTGACCAGAAACTATGCGATTTTTGCAGCTGGCGGGCAAAAATCGCGATTTTCGCCGCTACCGGATAAAAATCGCGCGATTTTCGCCGCTACCGGCTAAAAATAGCGCGATTTTCGCCGCTAGCGGCTAAAAACCGTGCGATTTTAACAGCTGGCGGGGAAAAATCGCGATTTTCGCCGCTACCGGCTAAAAATAGCGCGATTTTCGCCGGTAGCGGCCAGAAACTGCGATTTTTGCAGCTGGCGGGTAAAAATCGCGCGAATTTCGCCGCTACCTGCCAAAAACCGAGCGATTTTCGCAGATGGCGGGCAAAAATCGCGATTTTCGCCGCTACCGGCCAAAAATAGCGCGATTTTCGCCGCTAGCGGGCAAAAACCGTGCGATTATCGCAGCTGGCGGGCAAAAATCGCGATTTTCGCCGCTACCGGCCAAAAATCGCGCGATTTTCGCCGCTAGCGGCCAGAAACTGCAATTTTTGCAGCTGGCGGGTAAAAATCGCGCGAATTTCGCCGCTACCTGCCAAAAACCAGGCGATTTTCGCCGCTAGCGGCCAAAAACCATGCGATTTTCGCAGCTGGCGGGCAAAAATTGCGATTTTCGCCGCTTCCGGCCAAAAACCGCGCTATTTTCGACGCTAGCAGCCAGAAACCATGCGATTTTTGCAGCTGGCGGGCAAAAATCGCGCGAATTTCGCCGCTACCTGCCAAAAATCGACCGATTTTCGCCGTTAGCGGCCAAAAAAGGGGCTATTTTCGCCGCTAGCGGTCAAAAATGGGGCGATTTTCGCCGCTAGCGGCCAAAAATCGTGCGATTTTCGCAGCTGGTGGGCAAAAATTGCGATTTTCGCCGCTACCGGCCAAAAATAGCGCGATTTTCGCCGCTACCGGCCAAAAATAGCGCGATTTTCGCCGCTAGCGGCAAAAAACCGTGCGATTTTCGCAGCTGGCGGGCAAAAATCGCGATTTTCCCCGCTACAGGCCAAAAATAGCGCGATTTTCGCCGCTTGCGACCAGAAACTATGCGATTTTTGCAGCTGGCGGGCAAAAATAGCGCGATTTTTGCCGCTACCGGCCAAAAATCGTGCGATTTTCGCCGCTACAGGCCAAAAATAGCGCGATTTTCGCCGCTAGCGGCCAAAAACCGTGCGATTTTCGCAGCTGGCGGGGTAAAATCGCGATTTTCGCCACTACCGGCTTTAAATAGCGCGATTTTCGCCGGTAGCGGCCAAAAACCGTGCGAATTTCGCCCCTGGCGGCGAAAAATCGCGCGATTTTCGCCGCTACAGGCCAAAAATAGCGCGATTTTCGCCGCTAGCGGGCAAAAACCGTGCGATTTTCGCAGCTGGCGGGCAAAAATCGCGATTTTCGCCGCTACCGGCCAAAAATAGCGCGATTTTCGCCGGTAGCGTCCAAAAACCGTGCGATTTTCGCCGCTAGCGGCCAGAAACTGCAATTTTTGCAGCTGGCAGGCAAAAATCGCGCGAATTTCGCCGCTACCTGCCAAAAACCGAGCGATTTTCGCCGCTAGCGGCCAAAAACCATGCGATTTTCGCCGCTACCGGCCAAAAATAGCGCTATTTTCGCCGCTAGCGGCCAAAACGCGTGCGAATTTCGCCGCTAGCGGCGAAAAATCGCGCGATTTTCGCCGCTAGCGGCCAGAAACTGCAATTTTTGCAGCTGGCGGGTAAAAATCGCGCGAATTTCGCCGCTACCTGCCAAAAACGGCGCGATTTTCGCCGCTAGCTGCCAAAAACCATGCGATTTTCGCAGCTGGCAGGCAAAAATCACGATTTTCTCCGCTACCGGCCAAAAATAGCGCGATTTTCGCAGCTAGCGGCCAAAAACCGTGCGATTTTCGCCGCTAGCGGCCAAAATCGGGCGATTTTTGCCGCTAACGGCCAAAAACCGCGCTATTTTCGACGCTAGCGGCCAGAAACCATGCGATTTTTGCAGCTAGCGGGCAAAAATCGCGCGAATTTCGCCGCTACCTGCCAAAAATCGACCGATTTTCGGCGCTAGCGGCCAAAAAAGAAGCTATTTTCGCCGCTAGCGGCCTAACATGGGGCGATTTTTGCCGCTACCGGCCAAAAATAGCGCGATTTTCGCCGCTAGCGGCCAAAAACCGTGCGATTTTCGCCGCTTCCGGCCAAAAATCGGGCGATTTTCACCGCAAGCGGCCCAAAACTATGCGATTTTCGCCGCTGGCGGGCAAAAATCGCGATTTTCCCCGCTACCGGCCAAAAATAGCGCGATTTTCGCCGCTAGCGACCAGAAACTATGCGATTTTTGCAGCTGGCGGGCAAAAATAGCGCGATTTTCGCCGCTACCGGCCAAAAACCGGGCGATTTTCGCCGCTACCGGCCAAAAATAGCGCGATTTTCGCCGCTAGAGGCCAAAAAACGTGCGATTTTCGCAGCTGGCGGGCAAAAATCGCGATTTTCGCCGCTACCGGCCAAAAATAGCGCGATTTTCGCCGCTAGCGGGCAAAAACCGTGCGAATTTCGCCGCTAGCGGCGAAAAATCGCGCGATTTTCGCCGCTAGCGGCCAGAAACTGCGATTTTTGCCGCTGGCGGGTAAAAATCGCACGAATTTCGCCGCTACCTGCCAAAAACCGCGCGATTTCGCAGCTAGCGGGCAAAAATAGCGCGATTTTCGCCGCTACCGGCCAAAAACCGCGCGATTTTCGCCGCTACCGGCCAAAAACCGCACTATTTTCGACGTTAGCGGCCAAAAACCATGCGATTTTTGCAGCTGGCGGGAAAAAATCGCGCGAATTTCGCCGCTACCTGCCAAAAATCGACCGATTTTCGCCGTTAGCGGCCAAAAAAGGGGCTATTTTCGCCGCTAGCGGCCAAAAATGGGGCGATTTTCGCCGCTAGCGGCCAAAAATCGTGCAAATTTCGCCGCTATCGGCCAAAAATCGTACGATTTTTGCAGCTGGCGGGCAAAAATTGCTATTTTCGCCGCTACCGGCCAAAAATAGCGCGAGTTTCGCCGCTAGCGGCCAAAACCGTGCGATTTTCGCCGCTACCGGCCAAAAATAGCGCGATTTTCGCCGCTAGAGGGCAAAAAGCGTGCGATTTTCGCAGCTGGCGGGCAAAAATCGCGATTTTCGCCGCTACCGGCCAAAAACCGCGCTATTTTCGACGCTACCGGCCAGAAACCATGCGATTTTTGCAGCTAGCGGGCAAAAATCGCGCGAATTTCGCCGCTACCTGCCAAAAATCGACCGATTTTCGCCGCTAGCGGCCAAAAACCATGCGATTTTCGCAGCTGGCAGGCAAAAATAGCGCGATTTTCGCCGCTACTGGCCAAAAACCGCACGATTTTCGCCGCTAGCGGCCTAAAACCAAGCGAGTTTTGCAGCTGGCGTGCAAAAATCACGATTTTCGCCGCTACCGGCCAAAAATAGCGCGATTTTCGCCGCTAGCGGCCAAAAACCGTGCGATTTTCGCAGCTGGCGGGCAAAAATCGCGATTTTCGCCGCTACCGGCCAAAAATAGCGCCATTTTCGCCGCTACCGGCCAAAAATCGCGCGATTTTCGCCGCTAGCGGCCAGAAACTGCAATTTTTGCAGCTGGCGGGTAAAAATCGCGCGAATTTCGCCGCTACCTTCCAAAAACCAGGCGATTTTCGCCGCTAGCGGCCTAAAACCATGCGAGTTTTGCAGCTGGCGGGCAAAAATCGCGATTTTCGCCGCTACCGGCCAAAAATAGCGCAATTTTCGCCGCTAGCGGCCAAAAACCGTGCGATTTTCGCAGCTGGCGGGCAAAAATCGCGATTTTCGCCGCTACCGGCCAAAAATAGCGCTATTTTCGCTGCTACCGGCCAAAAATCGCGCGATTTTTGCCGCTAGCCGCCAGAAACTGCAATTTTTGCAGCTGGCGGGTAAAAATCGCGCGAATTTCGCCGCTACCTGCCAAAAACCAGGCGATTTTCGCCGCTAGCGGCAAAAAACCATGCGATTTTCGCAGCTGGCGGGCAAAAATTGCGATTTTCGCCGCTACCGGCCAAAAATAGCGCGATTTTCGCCGCTAGCGGCCAAAAATAGCGCGATTTTCGGCGCTTGCGACCAGAAACTATGCGATTTTTGCAGCAGGCGGGCAAAAATAGCGCGATTTTCGCCGCTACCGCCCAAAAATCGCGCGATTTTCGCCGCTACCGGCCAAAAATAGCGCGATTTTCGCCGCTAGCGGCCAAAAACCGTGCGATTTTCGCAGCTGGCGGGGAAAAATCACGATTTTCGCCGCTATACCGGCTAAAAATAGCGCGATTTTCGCCGGTAGCGGCCAAAAACCGTGCGAATTTCGCCCCTGGAGGCGAAAAATCGCGCGATTTTCGCCGCTAGCGGCCAGAAACTGCGATTTTTGCAGCTGGCGGGAAAAAATCGCTCGAATTTCGCCGCTACCTGCCAAAAATCGACCGATTTTCGCCGTTAGCGGCCAAAAAAGGGGCTATTTTCGCCGCTAGGGGCCAAAAATGGGGCGATTTTCGCCGCTAGCGGCCAAAAATCGTGCAAATTTCGCCGCTATCGGCCAAAAATCGTGCGATTTTTGCAGCTGGCGGGCAAAAATTGCTATTTTCGCCGCTACCGGCCAAAAATAGCGCGATTTTCGCCGCTAGCGGCCAAAACCCTGCGATTTTCGCCGCTACCGGCCAAATATAGCGCGATTTTCGCCGCTAGAGGGCAAAAAGCGTGCGATTTTCGCAGCTGGCGGGCAAAAATCGCGATTTTCGCCGCTACCGGCCAAAAATAGCGCGATTTTCGCCGCTAGCGGCCAAAATCGGGCGATTTTTGCCGCTAACGGCCAAAAACCGCGCTCTTTTCGACGCTAGCGGCCAGAAACCATGCGATTTTTGCAGCTAGCGGGCAAAAATCGCGCGAATTTCGCCGCTACCTGCCAAAAATCGACCGATTTTCGCCGCTAGCGGCCAAAAACAATGCGATTTTCGAAGCTGGCAGGCAAAAAGAGCGCGATTTTCGCCGCTACTGGCCAAAAATCGCACGATTTTCGCCGCTAGCGGCCTAAAACCAAGCGAGTTTTGCAGCTGGCGTGCAAAAATCACGATTTTCGCCGCTACCGGCCAAAAATAGCGCGATTTTCGCCGCTAGCGGCCAAAAACCGTGCGATTTTCGCAGCTGGCGGGCAAAAATCGCGATTTTCGCCGCTACCGGCCAAAAATAGCGCTATTTTCGCCGCTACCGGCCAAAAATCGCGCGATTTTCGCCGCTAGCGGCCAGAAACTGCAATTTTTGCAGCTGGCGGGTAAAAATCGCGCGAATTTCGCCGCTACCTTCCAAAAACCAGGCGATTTTCGCCGCTAGCGGCCTAAAACCATGCGAGTTTTGCAGCTGGCGGGCAAAAATCGCGATTTTCGCCGCTACCGGCCAAAAATAGCGCAATTTTCGCCGCTAGCGGCCAAAAACCGTGCGATTTTCGCACCTGGCGGGCAAAAATCGCGATTTTCGCCGCTACCGGCCAAAAATAGCGCTATTTTCGCCGCTACCGGCCAAAAATCGCGCGATTTTTGCCGCTAGCGGCCAGAAACTGCAATTTTTGCAGCTGGCGGGTAAAAATCGCGCGAATTTCGCCGCTACCTGCCAAAAACCAGGCGATTTTCGCCGCTAGCGGCAAAAAACCATGCGATTTTCGCAGCTGGCGGGCAAAAATTGCGATTTTCGCCGCTACCGGCCAAAAATAGCGCGATATTCGCCGCTAGCGGCCAGAAACTGCAATTTTTGCAGCTGGCGGGTAAAAATCGCGCGAATTTCGCCGCTACCTTCCAAAAACCAGGCGATTTTCGCCGCTAGCGGCCTAAAACCATGCGAGTTTTGCAGCTGGCGGGCAAAAATCGCGATTTTCGCCGCTACCGGCCAAAAATAGCGCAATTTTCGCCGCTAGCGGCCAAAAACCGTGCGATTTTCGCACCTGGCGGGCAAAAATCGCGATTTTCGCCGCTACCAGCCAAAAATAGCGCGATTTTCGCCGGTAGCGGCCAAAAACCGTGCGATTTTCGCCGCTAGCAGCCAGAAACTGCGATTTTTGCAGCTGGCGGGTAAAAATCGCGCGAATTTCGCTGCTACCTGCCAAAAACCGCGCGATTTTCGCCGCTAGCGGCCAAAAACCATGCGATTTTCGCAGCTGGCGGGCAAAAATCGCGATTATCGCCGCTTCCGGCCAAAAATAGCGCGATTTTCGCCGCTAGCGGCCAAAAACCGTGCGATTTTCGCCGCTAGCGGCCAGAAACTGCAATTTTTGCAGCTGGCGGGCAAAAATCGCGCGAATTTCGCCGCTACCTGCCAAAAACCGCGCGATTTTCGCCGCTAGCGGCCAAAAACCATGCGATTTTCGCAGCTGGCGGGCAAAAATCGCGATTTTCGCCGCTACCGGCCAAAAATAGCGCTATTTTCGCCGCTAGCGGCCAAAACCCGTGCGAATTTCGACGCTAGCGGCGAAAAATCGCGCGATTTTCGCCGCTAGCGGCCAGAAACTGCAATTTTTGCAGGTGGCGGGTAAAAATCGCGCGAATTTCGCCGCTACCATCCAAAAACCGCGCGATTTTCGCCGCTAGCGGCCAAAAACCATGCGATTTTCGCAGCTGGCAGGCAAAAATCGCGATTTTCGCCGCTACCGGCCAAAAATAGCGCGATTTTCGCCGCTAGAGGCCAAAAACCGTGCGATTTTCGCAGCTGGCAGGGAAAAATCGCGATTTTCGCCGCTACCGGTTAAAAATAGCGCGATTTTCGCCGGTAGCGACCAAAAACCGTGCGAATTTCGCCCCTGGCGGCGAAAAATCGCGCGATTTTCGCCGCTAGCGGCCAGAAACTGCGATTTTTGCAGCTGGCGGGTAAAAATCCCGCGAATTTCGCCGCTACCTGCCAAAAACCGCGCGATTTTCGCCGCTAGCGGGCAAAAATCGCGATTTTCGCCGCTACCGGCCAAAAATAGCGCGATTTTCGCCGCTAGCGGGCAAAAACCGTGCGATTTTCGCAGCAGTCGGGCAAAATTGCGATTTTCGCCGCTACCGGCCAAAAATAGCGCGATTTTCGCCGGTAGCGGCCAAAAACCGTGCGAATTTCGCCGCTAGCAGCGAAAAATCGCGCGATTTTCGCCGCTAGCAGCCAGAAACTGCGATTTTTGCAGCTGGCGGGTAAAAATCGCGCGAATTTCGCCACTACCTGCCAAAAACCGCGCGATTTTCGCCGCTAGCGGCCAAAAACCATGCGATTTTCGCAGCTGGCAGGCAAAAATAGCGCGATTCTCGCCGCTACTGGCCAAAAACCGCGCGATTTTCGCCGCTAGCGGCCTAAAACCATGCGAGTTTTGCAGCTGGCGGGCAAAAATCGCGATTTTCCCCTCTACCGGCCAAAAATAGCGCGATTTTCGCCGCTTGCGACCAGAAACTATGCGATTTTTGCAGCTGGCGGGCAAAAATAGCGCGATTTTCGCCGCTACCGGCCAAAAACCGCGCGATTATCGCCGCTACCGGCCAAAAATAGCGCGATTTTCGCCGCTAGCGGCCAAAAACCGTGCGATTTTCGCAGCTGGCGGGGAAAAATCGCGATTTTCGCCGCTACCGGCTAAAAATAGTGCGATTTTCGCCGGTAGCGGCCAAAAACCGTGCGAATTTCGCCCCTGGCGGCGAAAAATCGCGCGATTTTCGCCGCTAGCGGCCAGAAACTGCGATTTTTGCAGCTGGCGGGTAAAAATCCCGCGAATTTCGCCGCTACCTGCCAAAAACCGCGCGATTTTCGCAGCTGGCGGGTAAAAATCGCGATTTTCGCCGCTACCGCCCAAAAATAGCGCGATTTTCGCCGCTAGCGGGCAAAAACCGTGCGATTTTCGCAGCTGGCGGGCAAAAATCGCGATTTTCGCCGCTACCGGCCAAAAATAGCGCGATTTTCGCCGGTAGCGGCCAAAAACCGTGCGAATTTCGCCGCTAGCAGCGAAAAATCGCGCGATTTTCGCCGCTAGCAGCCAGAAACTGCGATTTTTGCAGCTGGCGGGTAAAAATTGCGCGAATTTCGCCGCTACCTGCCAAAAACCGCGCGATTTTCGCCGCTAGCGGCCAAAAACCATGCGATTTTCGCAGCTGGCAGGCAAAAATTGCGCGATTTTCGCCGCTACCTGCCAAAAACCGCGCGATTTTCGCCGCTAGCGGCCTAAAACCATGCGAGTTTTGCAGCTGGCGGGCAAAAATCGCGATTTTCGCCGCTACCGGCCAAAAATAGCGCGATTTTCGCCGCTAGCGGCCAAAACCCTGCGATTTTCGCCGCTACCGGCCAAATATAGCGCGATTTTCGCCGCTAGAGGGCAAAAAGCGTGCGATTTTCGCAGCTGGCGGGCAAAAATCGCGATTTTCGCCGCTACCGGCCAAAAATAGCGCGATTTTCGCCGCTAGCGGCCAAAATCGGGCGATTTTTGCCGCTAACGGCCAAAAACCGCGCTCTTTTCGACGCTAGCGGCCAGAAACCATGCGATTTTTGCAGCTAGCGGGCAAAAATCGCGCGAATTTCGCCGCTACCTGCCAAAAATCGACCGATTTTCGCCGCTAGCGGCCAAAAACAATGCGATTTTCGAAGCTGGCAGGCAAAAAGAGCGCGATTTTCGCCGCTACTGGCCAAAAACCGCACGATTTTCGCCGCTAGCGGCCTAAAACCAAGCGAGTTTTGCAGCTGGCGTGCAAAAATCACGATTTTCGCCGCTACCGGCCAAAAATAGCGCGATTTTCGCCGCTAGCGGCCAAAAACCGTGCGATTTTCGCAGCTGGCGGGCAAAAATCGCGATTTTCGCCGCTACCGGCCAAAAATAGCGCTATTTTCGCCGCTACCGGCCAAAAATCGCGCGATTTTCGCCGCTAGCGGCCAGAAACTGCAATTTTTGCAGCTGGCGGGTAAAAATCGCGCGAATTTCGCCGCTACCTTCCAAAAACCAGGCGATTTTCGCCGCTAGCGGCCTAAAACCATGCGAGTTTTGCAGCTGGCGGGCAAAAATCGCGATTTTCGCCGCTACCGGCCAAAAATAGCGCAATTTTCGCCGCTAGCGGCCAAAAACCGTGCGATTTTCGCACCTGGCGGGCAAAAATCGCGATTTTCGCCGCTACCGGCCAAAAATAGCGCTATTTTCGCCGCTACCGGCCAAAAATCGCGCGATTTTTGCCGCTAGCGGCCAGAAACTGCAATTTTTGCAGCTGGCGGGTAAAAATCGCGCGAATTTCGCCGCTACCTGCCAAAAACCAGGCGATTTTCGCCGCTAGCGGCAAAAAACCATGCGATTTTCGCAGCTGGCGGGCAAAAATTGCGATTTTCGCCGCTACCGGCCAAAAATAGCGCGATTTTCGCCGCTAGCGGCCAAAAATAGCGCGATTTTCGGCGCTTGCGACCAGAAACTATGCGATTTTTGCAGCAGGCGGGCAAAAATAGCGCGATTTTCGCCGCTACCGCCCAAAAATCGCGCGATTTTCGCCGCTACCGGCCAAAAATAGCGCGATTTTCGCCGCTAGCGGCCAAAAACCGTGCGATTTTCGCAGCTGGCGGGGAAAAATCGCGATTTTCGCCGCTATACCGGCTAAAAATAGCGCGATTTTCGCCGGTAGCGGCCAAAAACCGTGCGAATTTCGCCCCTGGAGGCGAAAAATCGCGCGATTTTCGCCGCTAGCGGCCAGAAACTGCGATTTTTGCAGCTGGCGGGTAAAAATCCCGCGAATTTCGACGCTACCTGCCAAAAACCGCGCGATTTTCGCAGCTGGCGGGCAAAAATCGCGATTTTTGCCGCTACCGGCTAAAAATAGCGCGATTTTCGCCGCTAGCGGGCAAAATCCGTGCGATTTTCGCAGCTGGCGGGCAAAAATCGCGATTTTCGCCGCTACCAGAAAAAAATAGCGCGATTTTCGCCGGTAGCGGCCAAAAACCGTGCGATTTTCGCCGCTAGCAGCCAGAAACTGCGATTTTTGCAGCTGGCGGGTAAAAATCGCGCGAATTTCGCTGCTACCTGCCAAAAACCGCGCGATTTTCGCCGCTAGCGGCCAAAAACCATGCGATTTTCGCAGCTGGCGGGCAAAAATCGCGATTATCGCCGCTTCCGGCCAAAAATAGCGCGATTTTCGCCGCTAGCGGCCAAAAACCGTGCGATTTTCGCCGCTAGCGGCCAGAAACTGCAATTTTTGCAGCTGGCGGGCAAAAATCGCGCGAATTTCGCCGCTACCTGCCAAAAACCGCGCGATTTTCGCCGCTAGCGGCCAAAAACCATGCGATTTTCGCAGCTGGCGGGCAAAAATCGCGATTTTCGCCGCTACCGGCCAAAAATAGCGCTATTTTCGCCGCTAGCGGCCAAAACCCGTGCGAATTTCGCCGCTAGCGGCGAAAAATCGCGCGATTTTCGCCGCTAGCGGCCAGAAACTGCAATTTTTGCAGGTGGCGGGTAAAAATCGCGCGAATTTCGCCGCTACCATCCAAAAACCGCGCGATTTTCGCCGCTAGCGGCCAAAAACCATGCGATTTTCGCAGCTGGCAGGCAAAAATCGCGATTTTCGCCGCTACCGGCCAAAAATAGCGCGATTTTCGCCGCTAGAGGCCAAAAACCGTGCGATTTTCGCAGCTGGCAGGGAAAAATCGCGATTTTCGCCGCTACCGGTTAAAAATAGCGCGATTTTCGCCGGTAGCGACCAAAAACCGTGCGAATTTCGCCCCTGGCGGCGAAAAATCGCGCGATTTTCGCCGCTAGCGGCCAGAAACTGCGATTTTTGCAGCTGGCGGGTAAAAATCCCGCGAATTTCGCCGCTACCTGCCAAAAACCGCGCGATTTTCGCCGCTAGCGGGCAAAAATCGCGATTTTCGCCGCTACCGGCCAAAAATAGCGCGATTTTCGCCGCTAGCGGGCAAAAACCGTGCGATTTTCGCAGCAGTCGGGCAAAATTGCGATTTTCGCCGCTACCGGCCAAAAATAGCGCGATTTTCGCCGGTAGCGGCCAAAAACCGTGCGAATTTCGCCGCTAGCAGCGAAAAATCGCGCGATTTTCGCCGCTAGCAGCCAGAAACTGCGATTTTTGCAGCTGGCGGGTAAAAATCGCGCGAATTTCGCCACTACCTGCCAAAAACCGCGCGATTTTCGCCGCTAGCGGCCAAAAACCATGCGATTTTCGCAGCTGGCAGGCAAAAATAGCGCGATTCTCGCCGCTACTGGCCAAAAACCGCGCGATTTTCGCCGCTAGCGGCCTAAAACCATGCGAGTTTTGCAGCTGGCGGGCAAAAATCGCGATTTTCCCCCTCTACCGGCCAAAAATAGCGCGATTTTCGCCGCTTGCGACCAGAAACTATGCGATTTTTGCAGCTGGCGGGCAAAAATAGCGCGATTTTCGCCGCTACCGGCCAAAAACCGCGCGATTATCGCCGCTACCGGCCAAAAATAGCGCGATTTTCGCCGCTAGCGGCCAAAAACCGTGCGATTTTCGCAGCTGGCGGGGAAAAATCGCGATTTTCGCCGCTACCGGCTAAAAATAGCGCGATTTTCGCCGGTAGCGGCCAAAAACCGTGCGAATTTCGCCCCTGGCGGCGAAAAATCGCGCGATTTTCGCCGCTAGCGGCCAGAAACTGCGATTTTTGCAGCTGGCGGGTAAAAATCCCGCGAATTTCGCCGCTACCTGCCAAAAACCGCGCGATTTTCGCAGCTGGCGGGTAAAAATCGCGATTTTCGCCGCTACCGCCCAAAAATAGCGCGATTTTCGCCGCTAGCGGGCAAAAACCGTGCGATTTTCGCAGCTGGCGGGCAAAAATCGCGATTTTCGCCGCTACCGGCCAAAAATAGCGCGATTTTCGCCGGTAGCGGCCAAAAACCGTGCGAATTTCGCCGCTAGCAGCGAAAAATCGCGCGATTTTCGCCGCTAGCAGCCAGAAACTGCGATTTTTGCAGCTGGCGGGTAAAAATTGCGCGAATTTCGCCGCTACCTGCCAAAAACCGCGCGATTTTCGCCGCTAGCGGCCAAAAACCATGCGATTTTCGCAGCTGGCAGGCAAAAATTGCGCGATTTTCGCCGCTACCTGCCAAAAACCGCGCGATTTTCGCCGCTAGCGGCCTAAAACCATGCGAGTTTTGCAGCTGGCGGGCAAAAATCGCGATTTTCGCCGGTACCGGCCAAAAATAGCGCGATTTTCGCCGCTAGCGGCCAAAAACCGTGCGATTTTCGCAGCTGGCGGGCAAAAATCGCGATTTTCGCCGCTACCGGCCAAAAATAGCGCTATTTTCGCCGCTACCGGCCAAAAATCGCGCGATTTTCGCCGCTAGCGGCCACAAACTGCAATTTTTGCAGCTTGCGGGTAAAAATCGCGCGAATTTCGCCGCTACCTGGCAAAAACCAGGCGATTTTCGCCGCTAGCGGCCAAAAACCATGCGATTTTCGGAGCTGGCGGGCAAAAATCGCGATTTTCGCCGCTACCGGCCAAAAACCGCGCTATTTTCGACGCTAGCGCCCAGAAACCATGCGATTTTTGCAGCTGGCGGGAAAAAATCGCGCGAATTTCGCCGCTACCTGCCAAAAATCGACCGGTTTTCGCCGCTAGCGGCCAAAAATGGGGCGATTTTCGCCGCTAGCGGCCAAAAATCGTGCAAATTTCGCCGCTAGCGGCCAAAAATCGTGCGATTTTCGCAGCTGGCGGGCAAAAATTGCGATTTTCGCCGCTACCGGCCAAAAATAGCGCGATTTTCCCCGCTACCGGCCAAAAATAGCGCGATTTTCGGCGCTTGCGACCAGAAACTATGCGATTTTTGCAGCTGGCGGGCAAAAATAGCGCGATTTTCGCCGCTACCGGCCAAAAATCGAGCGATTTTCGCCGCTACCGGCCAAAAATAGCGCGATTTTCGCCGCTAGCGGCCAAAAAGCGTGCGATTTTCGCAGCTGGCAGGGAAAAATCGCGATTTTCGCCGCTACCGGCTAAAAATAGCGCGATTTTCGCCGGTAGCGGCCAAAAACCGTGCGAATTTCGCCCCTGGCGGCGAAAAATCGCGCGATTTTCGCCGCTAGCGGCCAGAAACTGCGACTTTTGCAGCTGGCGGGTAAAAATCCCGCGAATTTCGCCGCTACCTGCCAAAAAGCGCGCGATTTTCGCAGCTGGCGGGCAAAAATCGCGATTTTCGCCGCTACCGGCTAAAAATAGCGCGATTTTCGCCGCTAGCGGGCAAAAACCGTGCGATTTTCGCAGCTAGCGGGCAAAAATAGCGATTTTCGCCGCTACCGGCCAAAAATAGCGCGATTTTCGCCGGTAGCGGCCAAAAACCGTGCGAATTTCGCCGCTAGCAGCGAAAAATCGCGCGATTTTCGCCGCTAGCAGCCAGAAACTGCGATTTTTGCAGCTGGTGGGTAAAAATCGCGCGAATTTCGCCGCTACCTGCCAAAAACCGCGCGATTTTCGCCGCTAGCGGCCAAAAACCATGCGATATTCGCAGCTGGCGGGCAAAAATCGCGATTATCGCCGCTACCGGCCAAAAATAGCGCTATTTTCGCCGCTAGCGGCCAAATCCCGTGCGAATTTCACCGCTAGCGGCCAAAATCGGGCGATTTTTGCCGCTAACGGCCAAAAACCGCGCTATTTTCGACGCTAGCGGCCAGAAACTATGCGATTTTTGCAGCTAGCGGGCAAAAATCGCGCGAATTTCGCCGCTACCTGCCAAAAATCGACCGATTTTCGCCGCTAGCGGCCAAAAAAAGGCTATTTTCGCCGCTAGCCGCCTAACATGGGGCAATTTTTGCCGCTACCGGCCAAAAATAGCGCGATTTTCGCCGCTAGCGGCCAAAAACCGTGCGATTTTCGCCGCTACCGGCCAAAAATCGGGCGATTTTCACCGCAAGCGGCCAAAAATCGCGCGATTTTCGCCGCTACCGGCCCAAAACCTCGCGATTTTCGCCGCTAGCGGCCCAAAACTATGCGATTTTCGCCGCTGGCGGGCAAAAATCGCGATTTTCCCCGCTACCGGCCTAAAATAGCGCGATTTTCGCCGCTAGCGACCAGAAACTATGCGATTTTTGCAGCTGGCGGGCAAAAATAGCGCAATTTTCGCCGCTACCGGCCAAAAACCGGGCGATTTTCGCCGCTTCCGGCCAAAAATAGCGCGATTTTCGCCGCTAGAGGCCAAAAAGCGTGCGAATTTCGCCGCTAGCGTGCAAAAATCGCGCGATTTTCGCCGCTAGCGGCCAGAAACTGCGATTTTTGCAGCTGGCGGGTAAAAATCGCACGAATTTCGCCGCTACCTGCCAAAAACCGCGCGATTGCGCATCTGGCGGGCAAAAATAGCGCGATTTTCGCCGCTACCGGCCAAAAACCGCACTATTTTCGACGCTAGCGCCCAGAAACCATGCGATTTTTGCAGCTGGCGGGAAAAAATCGCGCGAATTTCCCCGCTACCTGCCAAAAATCGACCGATTTTCGCCGTTAGCGGCCAAAAAAGGGGCTATTTTCGCCGCTAGCGGCCAAAAATGGGGCGATTTTCGCCGCTAGCGGCCAAAAATCGTGCAAATTTCGCCGCTATCGGCCAAAAATCGTGCGATTTTCGCAGCTGGCGGGCAAAAATTGCGATTTTCGCCGCTACCGGCCAAAAATAGCGCGATTTTCGCCGCTAGCGGCCAAAAACCGTGCGATTTTCGCCGCTGGCGGACAAAAATCGCGATTTTCCCCGCTACCGGCCAAAAATAGCGCTATTTTCGCCGCTTGCGACCAGAAACTATGCGATTTTTGCAGCTGGCGGGCAAAAATAGCGCGATTTTCGCCGCTACCGGCCAAAAATCGCGCGATTTTCGCCGCTACCGCCCAAAAATAGCGCGATTTTCGCCGCTAGCGGCCAAAAAGCGTGCGATTTTCGCAGCTGGCGGGGAAAAATCGCGATTTTCGCCGCTACCGGCTAAAAATAGCGCGATTTTCGCCGCTAGCGGCCAGAAACTGCGATTTTTGCAGCTGGCGGGTAAAAATCCCGCGAATTTCGCCGCTACCTGCCAAAAACCGCGCGATTTTCGCCGCTAGCGGGCAAAAATCGCGATTTTCGCCGCTACCGGCCAAAAATAGCGCGATTTTCGCCGCTAGCGGGCAAAAACCGTGCGATTTTCGCAGCAGTCGGGCAAAATTGCGATTTTCGCCGCTACCGGCCAAAAATAGCGCGATTTTCGCCGGTAGCGGCCAAAAACCGTGCGAATTTCGCCGCTAGCAGCGAAAAATCGCGCGATTTTCGCCGCTAGCAGCCAGAAACTGCGATTTTTGCAGCTGGCGGGTAAAAATCGCGCGAATTTCGCCACTACCTGCCAAAAACCGCGCGATTTTCGCCGCTAGCGGCCAAAAACCATGCGATTTTCGCAGCTGGCAGGCAAAAATAGCGCGATTCTCGCCGCTACTGGCCAAAAACCGCGCGATTTTCGCCGCTAGCGGCCTAAAACCATGCGAGTTTTGCAGCTGGCGGGCAAAAATCGCGATTTTCCCCTCTACCGGCCAAAAATAGCGCGATTTTCGCCGCTTGCGACCAGAAACTATGCGATTTTTGCAGCTGGCGGGCAAAAATAGCGCGATTTTCGCCGCTACCGGCCAAAAACCGCGCGATTATCGCCGCTACCGGCCAAAAATAGCGCGATTTTCGCCGCTAGCGGCCAAAAACCGTGCGATTTTCGCAGCTGGTGGGGAAAAATCGCGATTTTCGCCGCTACCGGCTAAAAATAGCGCGATTTTCGCCGGTAGCGGCCAAAAACCGTGCGAATTTCGCCCCTGGCGGCGAAAAATCGCGCGATTTTCGCCGCTAGCGGCCAGAAACTGCGATTTTTGCAGCTGGCGGGTAAAAATCCCGCGAATTTCGCCGCTACCTGCCAAAAACCGCGCGATTTTCGCAGCTGGCGGGTAAAAATCGCGATTTTCGCCGCTACCGCCCAAAAATAGCGCGATTTTCGCCGCTAGCGGGCAAAAACCGTGCGATTTTCGCAGCTGGCGGGCAAAAATCGCGATTTTCGCCGCTACCGGCCAAAAATAGCGCGATTTTCGCCGGTAGCGGCCAAAAACCGTGCGAATTTCGCCGCTAGCAGCGAAAAATCGCGCGATTTTCGCCGCTAGCAGCCAGAAACTGCGATTTTTGCAGCTGGCGGGTAAAAATTGCGCGAATTTCGCCGCTACCTGCCAAAAACCGCGCGATTTTCGCCGCTAGCGGCCAAAAACCATGCGATTTTCGCAGCTGGCAGGCAAAAATTGCGCGATTTTCGCCGCTACCTGCCAAAAACCGCGCGATTTTCGCCGCTAGCGGCCTAAAACCATGCGAGTTTTGCAGCTGGCGGGCAAAAATCGCGATTTTCGCCGGTACCGGCCAAAAATAGCGCGATTTTCGCCGCTAGCGGCCAAAAACCGTGCGATTTTCGCAGCTGGCGGGCAAAAATCGCGATTTTCGCCGCTACCGGCCAAAAATAGCGCTATTTTCGCCGCTACCGGCCAAAAATCGCGCGATTTTCGCCGCTAGCGGCCACAAACTGCAATTTTTGCAGCTTGCGGGTAAAAATCGCGCGAATTTCGCCGCTACCTGGCAAAAACCAGGCGATTTTCGCCGCTAGCGGCCAAAAACCATGCGATTTTCGGAGCTGGCGGGCAAAAATCGCGATTTTCGCCGCTACCGGCCAAAAACCGCGCTATTTTCGACGCTAGCGCCCAGAAACCATGCGATTTTTGCAGCTGGCGGGAAAAAATCGCGCGAATTTCGCCGCTACCTGCCAAAAATCGACCGGTTTTCGCCGCTAGCGGCCAAAAATGGGGCGATTTTCGCCGCTAGCGGCCAAAAATCGTGCAAATTTCGCCGCTAGCGGCCAAAAATCGTGCGATTTTCGCAGCTGGCGGGCAAAAATTGCGATTTTCGCCGCTACCGGCCAAAAATAGCGCGATTTTCCCCGCTACCGGCCAAAAATAGCGCGATTTTCGGCGCTTGCGACCAGAAACTATGCGATTTTTGCAGCTGGCGGGCAAAAATAGCGCGATTTTCGCCGCTACCGGCCAAAAATCGAGCGATTTTCGCCGCTACCGGCCAAAAATAGCGCGATTTTCGCCGCTAGCGGCCAAAAAGCGTGCGATTTTCGCAGCTGGCAGGGAAAAAATCGCGATTTTCGCCGCTACCGGCTAAAAATAGCGCGATTTTCGCCGGTAGCGGCCAAAAACCGTGCGAATTTCGCCCCTGGCGGCGAAAAATCGCGCGATTTTCGCCGCTAGCGGCCAGAAACTGCGACTTTTGCAGCTGGCGGGTAAAAATCCCGCGAATTTCGCCGCTACCTGCCAAAAAGCGCGCGATTTTCGCAGCTGGCGGGCAAAAATCGCGATTTTCGCCGCTACCGGCTAAAAATAGCGCGATTTTCGCCGCTAGCGGGCAAAAACCGTGCGATTTTCGCAGCTGGCGGGCAAAAATAGCGATTTTCGCCGCTACCGGCCAAAAATAGCGCGATTTTCGCCGGTAGCGGCCAAAAACCGTGCGAATTTCGCCGCTAGCAGCGAAAAATCGCGCGATTTTCGCCGCTAGCAGCCAGAAACTGCGATTTTTGCAGCTGGTGGGTAAAAATCGCGCGAATTTCGCCGCTACCTGCCAAAAACCGCGCGATTTTCGCCGCTAGCGGCCAAAAATCATGCGATATTCGCAGCTGGCGGGCAAAAATCGCGATTATCGCCGCTACCGGCCAAAAATAGCGCTATTTTCGCCGCTAGCGGCCAAATCCCGTGCGAATTTCACCGCTAGCGGCCAAAATCGGGCGATTTTTGCCGCTAACGGCCAAAAACCGCGCTATTTTCGACGCTAGCGGCCAGAAACTATGCGATTTTGGCAGCTAGCGGGCAAAAATCGCGCGAATTTCGCCGCTACCTGCCAAAAATCGACCGATTTTCGCCGCTAGCGGCCAAAAAAAGGCTATTTTCGCCGCTAGCCGCCTAACATGGGGCAATTTTTGCCGCTACCGGCCAAAAATAGCGCGATTTTCGCCGCTAGCGGCCAAAAACCGTGCGATTTTCGCCGCTACCGGCCAAAAATCGGGCGATTTTCACCGCAAGCGGCCAAAAATCGCGCGATTTTCGCCGCTACCGGCCCAAAACCTCGCGATTTTCGCCGCTAGCGGCCCAAAACTATGCGATTTTCGCCGCTGGCGGGCAAAAATCGCGATTTTCCCCGCTACCGGCCTAAAATAGCGCGATTTTCGCCGCTAGCGACCAGAAACTATGCGATTTTTGCAGCTGGCGGGCAAAAATAGCGCAATTTTCGCCGCTACCGGCCAAAAACCGGGCGATTTTCGCCGCTTCCGGCCAAAAATAGCGCGATTTTCGCCGCTAGAGGCCAAAAAGCGTGCGAATTTCGCCGCTAGCGTGCAAAAATCGCGCGATTTTCGCCGCTAGCGGCCAGAAACTGCGATTTTTGCAGCTGGCGGGTAAAAATCGCACGAATTTCGCCGCTACCTGCCAAAAACCGCGCGATTGCGCATCTGGCGGGCAAAAATAGCGCGATTTTCGCCGCTACCGGCCAAAAACCGCACTATTTTCGACGCTAGCGCCCAGAAACCATGCGATTTTTGCAGCTGGCGGGAAAAAATCGCGCGAATTTCCCCGCTACCTGCCAAAAATCGACCGATTTTCGCCGTTAGCGGCCAAAAAAGGGGCTATTTTCGCCGCTAGCGGCCAAAAATGGGGCGATTTTCGCCGCTAGCGGCCAAAAATCGTGCAAATTTCGCCGCTATCGGCCAAAAATCGTGCGATTTTCGCAGCTGGCGGGCAAAAATTGCGATTTTCGCCGCTACCGGCCAAAAATAGCGCGATTTTCGCCGCTAGCGGCCAAAAACCGTGCGATTTTCGCCGCTGGCGGACAAAAATCGCGATTTTCCCCGCTACCGGCCAAAAATAGCGCGATTTTCGCCGCTTGCGACCAGAAACTATGCGATTTTTGCAGCTGGCGGGCAAAAATAGCGCGATTTTCGCCGCTACCGGCCAAAAATCGCGCGATTTTCGCCGCTACCGCCCAAAAATAGCGCGATTTTCGCCGCTAGCGGCCAAAAAGCGTGCGATTTTCGCAGCTGGCGGGGAAAAATCGCGATTTTCGCCGCTACCGGCTAAAAATAGCGCGATTTTCGCCGGTAGCGGCCAAAAACCGTGCGAATTTCGCCCCTGGCGGCGAAAAATCGCGCGATTTTCGCCGCTAGCGGCCAGAAACTGCGATTTTTGCAGCTGGCGGGTAAAAATCCCGTGAATTTCGCCGCTACCTGCCAAAAACCGCGCGATTTTCGCAGCTTGCGGGCAAAAATCGCGATTATCGCCGCTACCGGCCAAAAATAGCGCGATTTTCGCCGCTAGCGGCCAAAAATAGCGTGATTTTCGGCGCTTGCGACCAGAAACTATGCGATTTTTGCAGCAGGCGGGCAAAAATAGCGCGATTTTCGCCGCTACCGCCCAAAAATCGCGCGGTTTTCGCCGCTACCGGCCAAAAATAGCGCGATTTTCGCCGCTAGCGGCCAAAAACCGTGCGATTTTCGCAGCTGGCGGGGAAAAATCGCGATTTTCGCCGCTATACCGGCTAAAAATAGCGCGATTTTCGCCGGTAGCGGCCAAAAACCGTGCGAATTTCGCCCCTGGAGGCAAAAAATCGCGCGATTTTCGCCTCTAGCGGCCAGAAACTGCGATTTTTGCAGCTGGCGGGTAAAAATCCCGCGAATTTCGCCGCTACCTGCCAAAAACCGCGCGATTTTCGCAGCTGGCGGGCAAAAATCGCGATTTTCGCCGCTACCGGCTAAAAATAGCGCGATTTTCGCCGCTAGCGGGCAAAAACCGTGCGATTTTCGCAGCAGTCGGGCAAAATTGCGATTTTCGCCGCTACCGGCCAAAAATAGCGCGATTTTCGCCGGTAGCGGCCAAAAACCGTGCGAATTTCGCCCCTGGCGGCGAGAAATCGCGCGATTTTCGCCGCTAGCGGCCAGAAACTGCGATTTTTGCAGCTGGCGGGTAAAAATCCCGTGAATTTCGCCGCTACCTGCCAAAAACCGCGCGATTTTCGCAGCTTGCGGGCAAAAATCGCGATTATCGCCGCTACCGGCCAAAAATAGCGCGATTTTCGCCGCTAGCGGCCAAAAATAGCGTGATTTTCGGCGCTTGCGACCAGAAACTATGCGATTTTTGCAGCAGGCGGGCAAAAATAGCGCGATTTTCGCCGCTACCGCCCAAAAATCGCGCGATTTTCGCCGCTTCCGGCCAAAAATAGCGCGATTTTCGCCGCTAGCGGCCAAAAACCGTGCGATTTTCGCAGCTGGCGGGGAAAAATCGCGCGATTTTCGCCGCTAGCGGCCAGAAACTGCGATTTTTGCAGCTGGCGGGTAAAAATCCCGCGAATTTCGCCGCTACCTGCCAAAAACCGCGCGATTTTCGCAGCTGGCGGGCAAAAATCGCGATTTTCGCCGCTACCGGCTAAAAATAGCGCGATTTTCGCCGCTAGCGGGCAAAAACCGTGCGATTATCGCAGCTGGCGGGCAAAAATCGCGATTTTCGCCGCTACCGGCCAAAAATAGCGCGATTTTCGCCGGTAGCGGCCAAAAACCGTGCGATTTTCGCCGCTAGCAGCCAGAAACTGCGATTTTTGCAGCTGGCGGGTAAAAATCGCGCGAATTTCGCTGGTACCTGCCAAAAACCGCGCAATTTTCGCCGCTAGCGGCCAAAAACCATGCGATTTTCGCAGCTGGCGGGCAAAAATCGCGATTATCGCCGCTTCCGGCCAAAAATAGCGCGATTTTCGCCGCTAGCGGCCAAAAACCGTGCGATTTTCGCCGCTAGCGGCCAGAAACTGCAATTTTTGCAGCTGGCGGGCAAAAATCGCGCGAATTTCGCCGCTACCTGCCAAAAACCGCGCGATTTTCGCCGCTAGCGGCCAAAAACCATGCGATTTTCGCAGCTGGCGGGCAAAAATCGCGATTTTCGCCGCTACCGGCCAAAAATAACGCTATTTTCGCCGCTAGCGGCCAAAACCCGTGCGAATTTCGCCGCTAGCGGCGAAAAATCGCGCGATTTTCGCCGCTAGCGGCCAGAAACTGCAATTTTTGCAGGTGGCGGGTAAAAATCGCGCGAATTTCGCCGCTACCTTCCAAAAACCGCGCGATTTTCGCCGCTAGCGGCCAAAAACCATGCGATTTTCGCTGCTGGCAGGCAAAAATAGCGCGATTCTCGCCGCTACTGGCCAAAAACCGCGCGATTTTCGCCGCTAGCGGCCAAAAACCATGCGATTTTCGCAGCTGGCGGGCAAAAATCGCGATTTTCGCCGCTACCGGCCAAAAATAACGCTATTTTCGCCGCTAGCGGCCAAAACCCGTGCGAATTTCGCCGCTAGCGGCGAAAAATCGCGCGATTTTCGCCG
This sequence comes from Procambarus clarkii, assembly GCF_040958095.1. Classification (NCBI taxonomy): domain Eukaryota; kingdom Metazoa; phylum Arthropoda; class Malacostraca; order Decapoda; family Cambaridae; genus Procambarus; species Procambarus clarkii. Next base: position 9,892,678 of record NC_091232.1, read on the forward strand.
CTAGCGGCCAGAAACTGCAATTTTTGCAGGTGGCGGGTAAAAATCCCGCGAATTTCGCCGCTACCTGCCAAAAACCGCGCGATTTTCGCCGCTAGCGGGCAAAAATCGCGATTTTCGCCGCTACCGGCCAAAAATAGCGCGATTTTCGCGGCTAGCGGGCAAAAACCGTGCGATTTTCGCAGCAGTCGGGCAAAATTGCGATTTTCGCCGCTACCGGCCAAAAATAGCGCGATTTTCGCCGGTAGCGGCCAAAAACCGTGCGAATTTCGCCGCTAGCAGCGAAAAATCGCGCGATTTTCGCCGCTAGCAGCCAGAAACTGCGATTTTTGCAGCTGGCGGGTAAAAATCGCGCGAATTTCGCCACTACCTGCCAAAAACCGCGCGATTTTCGCCGCTAGCGGCCAAAAACCATGCGATTTTCGCAGCTGGCAGGCAAAAATAGCGCGATTCTCGCCGCTACTGGCCAAAAACCGCGCGATTTTCGCCGCTAGCGGCCTAAAACCATGCGAGTTTTGCAGCTGGCGGGCAAAAATCACGATTTTCCCCTCTACCGGCCAAAAATAGCGCGATTTTCGCCGCTTGCGACCAGAAACTATGCGATTTTTGCAGCTGGCGGGCAAAAATAGCGCGATTTTCGCCGCTACCGGCCAAAAATCGCGCGATTATCGCCGCTACCGGCCAAAAACAGCGCGATTTTCGCCGCTAGCGGCCAAAAACCGTGCGATTTTCGCAGCTGGCGGGGAAAAATCGCGATTTTCGCCGCTACCGGCTAAAAATAGCGCGATTTTCGCCGGTAGCGGCCAAAAACCGTGCGAATTTCGCCCCTGGCGGCGAAAAATCGCGCGATTTTCGCCGCTAGCGGCCAGAAACTGCGATTTTTGCAGCTGGCGGGTAAAAATCCCGCGAATTTCGCCGCTACCTGCCAAAAACCGCGCGATTTTCGCAGCTGGCGTGTAAAAATCGCGATTTTCGCCGCTACCGCCCAAAAATAGCGCGATTTTCGCCACTAGCGGGCAAAAACCGTGCGATTTTCGCAGCTGGCGGGCAAAAATCGCGATTTTCGCCGCTACCGGCCAAAAATAGCGCGATTTTCGCCAGTAGCGGCCAAAAACCGTGCGAATTTCGCCGCTAGCTGCGAAAAATCGCGCGATTTTCGCCGCTAGCAGCCAGAAACTGCGATTTTTGCAGCTGGCGGGTAAAAATTGCGCGAATTTCGCCGCTACCTGCCAAAAACCGCGCGATTTTCGCCGCTAGCGGCCAAAAACCATGCGATTTTCGCAGCTGGCAGGCAAAAATTGCGCGATTTTCGCCGCTACTGGCCAAAAACCGCGCGATTTTCGCCGCTAGCGGCCTAAAACCATGCGAGTTTTGCAGCTGGCGGGCAAAAATCGCGATTTTCGCCGGTACCGGCCAAAAATAGCGCGATTTTCGCAGCTAGCGGCCAAAAACCGTGCGATTTTCGCAGCTGGCGGGCAAAAATCGCGATTTTCGCCGCTACCGGCCAAAAATAGCGCTATTTTCGCCGCTACCGGCCAAAAATCGCGCGATTTTCGCCGCTAGCGGCCACAAACTGCAATTTTTGCAGCTTGCGGGTAAAAATCGCGCGAATTTCGCCGCTACCTGCCAAAAACCAGGCGATTTTCGCCGCTAGCGGCCAAAAACCATGTGATTTTCGGAGCTGGCGGGCAAAAATCGCGATTTTCGCCGCTACCGGCCAAAAACCGCGCTATTTTCGACGCTAGCGCCCAGAAACCATGCGATTTTTGCAGCTGGCGGGAAAAAATCGCGCGAATTTCGCCGCTACCTGCCAAAAATCGACCGGTTTTTGCCGCTAGCGGCCAAAAATGGGGTGATTTTCGCCGCTAGCGGCCAAAAATCGTGCAAATTTCGCCGCTAGCGGCCAAAAATCGTGCGATTTTCGCAGCTGGCGGGCAAATATTGCGATTTTCGCCGCTACCGGCCAAAAATAGCGCGATTTTCCCCGCTACCGGCCAAAAATAGCGCGATTTTCGGCGCTTGCGACCAGAAACTATGCGATTTTTGCAGCTAGCGGGCAAAAATAGCGCGATTTTCGCCGCTAGCGGCCAAAAAGCGTGCGATTTTCGCAGCTGGCGGGGAAAAATCGCGATTTTCGCCGCTACCGGCTAAAAATAGCGCGATTTTCGCCCGTAGCGGCCAAAAACCGTGCGAATTTCGCCCCTGGCGGCGAAAAATCGCGCGATTTTCGCCGCTAGCTGCCAGAAACTGCGACTTTTGCAGCTGGCGGGTAAAAATCCCGCGAATTTCGCCGTTACCTGCCAAAAAGCGCGCGATTTTCGCAGCTGGCGGGCAAAAATCGCGATTTTCGCCACTACCGGCTAAAAATAGCGCGATTTTCGCCGCTAGCGGGCAAAAACCGTGCGATTTTCGCAGCTGGCGGGCAAAAATAGCGATTTTCGCCGCTACCGGCCAAAAATAGCGCGATTTTCGCCGGTAGCGGCCAAAAACCGTGCGAATTTCGCCGCTAGCAGCGAAAAATCGCGCGATTTTCGCCGCTAGCAGCCAGAAACTGCGATTTTTGCAGCTGGTGGGTAAAAATCGCGCGAATTTCGCCGCTACCTGCCAAAAACCGCGCGATTTTCGCCGCTAGCGGCCAAAAACCATGCGATATTCGCAGCTGGCGGGCAAAAATCGCGATTATCGCCGCTACCGGCCAAAAATAGCGCTATTTTCGACGCTATAGCGCCCAGAAACCATGCGATTTTTGCAGCTGGCGGGAAAAAATCGCGCGAATTTCGCCGCTACCTGCCAAAAATCGACCGGTTTTCGCCGCTAGCGGCCAAAAATGGGGCGATTTTCGCCGCTAGCGGCCAAAAATCGTGCAAATTTCGCCGCTAGCGGCCAAAAATCGTGCGATTTTCGCAGCTGGCGGGCAAATATTGCGATTTTCGCCGCTACCGGCCAAAAATAGCGCGATTTTCCCCGCTACCGGCCAAAAATAGCGCGATTTTCGCCGCTAGCGGCCAAAAACCGTGCGATTTTCGCCGCTGGCGGACAAAAATCGCGATTTTCCCCGCTACCGGCCAAAAATAGCGCGATTTTCGCCGCTTGCGACCAGAAACTATGCGATTTTTGCAGCTGGCGGGCAAAAATAGCGCGATTTTCGCCGCTACCGGCCAAAAATCGCGCGATTTTCGCCGCTACCGCCCAAAAATAGCGCGATTTTCGCCGCTAGCGGCCAAAAAGCGTGCGATTTTCGCTGCTGGCGGGGAAAAATCGCGATTTTCGCCGCTACCGGCTAAAAATAGCGCGATTTTCGCCGGTAGCGGCCAAAAACCGTGCGAATTTCGCCCCTGGCGGCGAAAAATCGCGCGATTTTCGCCGCTAGCGGCCAGAAACTGCGATTTTTGCAGCTGGCGGGTAAAAATCCCGTGAATTTCGCTGCTACCTGCCAAAAACCGCGCGATTTTCGCAGCTTGCGGGCAAAAATCGCGATTATCGCCGCTACCGGCCAAAAATAGCGCGATTTTCGCCGCTAGCGGCCAAAAATAGCGTGATTTTCGGCGCTTGCGACCAGAAACTATGCGATTTTTGCAGCAGGCGGGCAAAAATAGCGCGATTTTCGCCGCTACCGCCCAAAAATCGCGCGATTTTCGCCGCTACCGGCCAAAAATAGCGCGATTTTCGCCGCTAGCGGCCAAAAACCGTGCGATTTTCGCAGCTGGCGGGGAAAAATCGCGATTTTCGCCGCTATACCGGCTAAAAATAGCGCGATTTTCGCCGGTAGCGGCCAAAAACCGTGCGAATTTCGCCCCTGGAGGCGAAAAATCGCGCGATTTTCGCCGCTAGCGGCCAGAAACTGTGATTTTTGCAGCTGGCGGGTAAAAATCCCGCGAATTTCGCCGCTACCTGCCAAAAACCGCGCGATTTTCGCAGCTGGCGGGCAAAAATCGCGATTTTCGCTGCTACCGGCTAAAAATAGCGCGATTTTCGCCGCTAGCGGGCAAAAACCGTGCGATTATCGCAGCTGGCGGGCAAAAATCGCGATTTTCGCCGCTACCGGCCAAAAATAGCGCGATTTTCGCCGGTAGCGGCCAAAAACCGTGCGATTTTCGCCGCTAGCAGCCAGAAACTGCGATTTTTGCAGCTGGCGGGTAAAAATCGCGCGAATTTCGCTGGTACCTGCCAAAAACCGCGCAATTTTCGCCGCTAGCGGCCAAAAACCATGCGATTTTCGCAGCTGGCGGGCAAAAATCGCGATTATCGCCGCTTCCGGCCAAAAATAGCGCGATTTTCGCCGCTAGCGGCCAAAAACCGTGCGATTTTCGCCGCTAGCGGCCAGAAACTGCAATTTTTGCAGCTGGCGGGCAAAAATCGCGCGAATTTCGCCGCTACCTGCCAAAAACCGCGCGATTTTCGCCGCTAGCGGCCAAAAACCATGCGATTTTCGCAGCTGGCGGGCAAAAATCGCGATTTTCGCCGCTACCGGCCAAAAATAACGCTATTTTCGCCGCTAGCGGCCAAAACCCGTGCGAATTTCGCCGCTAGCGGCGAAAAATCGCGCGATTTTCGCCGCTAGCGGCCAGAAACTGCAATTTTTGCAGGTGGCGGGTAAAAATCGCGCGAATTTCGCCGCTACCTTCCAAAAACCGCGCGATTTTCGCCGCTAGCGGCCAAAAACCATGCGATTTTCGCTGCTGGCAGGCAAAAATCGCGATTTTCGCCGCTACCGGCCAAAAATAGCGCGATTTTCGCCGCTAGAGGCCAAAAACCGTGCGATTTTCGCAGCTGGCTGGCAGGGAAAAATCGCGATTTTCGCCGCTACCGGTTAAAAATAGCGCGATTTTCGCCGGTAGCGACCAAAAACCGTGCGAATTTCAACCCTGGCGGCGAAAAATCGCGCGATTTTCCCCGCTAACAGCCAGAAACTGCGATTTTTGCAGCTGGCGGGTAAAAATCCCGCGAATTTCGCCGCTACCTGCCAAAAACCGCGCGATTTTCGCCGCTAGCGGGCAAAAATCGCGATTTTCGCCGCTACCGGCCAAAAATAGCGCGATTTTCGCCGCTAGCGGGCAAAAACCGTGCGATTTTCGCAGCAGTCGGGCAAAATTGCGATTTTCGCCGCTACCGGCCAAAAATAGCGCGATTTTCGCCGGTAGCGGCCAAAAACCGTGCGAATTTCGCCGCTAGCAGCGAAAAATCGCGCGATTTTCGCCGCTAGCAGCCAGAAACTGCGATTTTTGCAGCTGGCGGGTAAAAATCGCGCGAATTTCGCCACTACCTGCCAAAAACCGCGCGATTTTCGCCGCTAGCGGCCAAAAACCATGCGATTTTCGCAGCTGGCAGGCAAAAATAGCGCGATTCTCGCCGCTACTGGCCAAAAACCGCGCGATTTTCGCCGCTAGCGGCCTAAAACCATGCGAGTTTTGCAGCTGGCGGGCAAAAATCACGATTTTCCCCTCTACCGGCCAAAAATAGCGCGATTTTCGCCGCTTGCGACCAGAAACTATGCGATTTTTGCAGCTGGCGGGCAAAAATAGCGCGATTTTCGCCGCTACCGGCCAAAAATCGCGCGATTATCGCCGCTACCGGCCAAAAACAGCGCGATTTTCGCCGCTAGCGGCCAAAAACCGTGCGATTTTCGCAGCTGGCGGGGAAAAATCGCGATTTTCGCCGCTACCGGCTAAAAATAGCGCGATTTTCGCCGGTAGCGGCCAAAAACCGTGCGAATTTCGCCCCTGGCGGCGAAAAATCGCGCGATTTTCGCCGCTAGCGGCCAGAAACTGCGATTTTTGCAGCTGGCGGGTAAAAATCCCGCGAATTTCGCCGCTACCTGCCAAAAACCGCGCGATTTTCGCAGCTGGCGTGTAAAAATCGCGATTTTCGCCGCTACCGCCCAAAAATAGCGCGATTTTCGCCACTAGCGGGCAAAAACCGTGCGATTTTCGCAGCTGGCGGGCAAAAATCGCGATTTTCGCCGCTACCGGCCAAAAATAGCGCGATTTTCGCCAGTAGCGGCCAAAAACCGTGCGAATTTCGCCGCTAGCTGCGAAAAATCGCGCGATTTTCGCCGCTAGCAGCCAGAAACTGCGATTTTTGCAGCTGGCGGGTAAAAATTGCGCGAATTTCGCCGCTACCTGCCAAAAACCGCGCGATTTTCGCCGCTAGCGGCCAAAAACCATGCGATTTTCGCAGCTGGCAGGCAAAAATTGCGCGATTTTCGCCGCTACTGGCCAAAAACCGCGCGATTTTCGCCGCTAGCGGCCTAAAACCATGCGAGTTTTGCAGCTGGCGGGCAAAAATCGCGATTTTCGCCGGTACCGGCCAAAAATAGCGCGATTTTCGCAGCTAGCGGCCAAAAACCGTGCGATTTTCGCAGCTGGCGGGCAAAAATCGCGATTTTCGCCGCTATCGGCCAAAAATAGCGCTATTTTCGCCGCTACCGGCCAAAAATCGCGCGATTTTCGCCGCTAGCGGCCACAAACTGCAATTTTTGCAGCTTGCGGGTAAAAATCGCGCGAATTTCGCCGCTACCTGCCAAAAACCAGGCGATTTTCGCCGCTAGCGGCCAAAAACCATGTGATTTTCGGAGCTGGCGGGCAAAAATCGCGATTTTCGCCGCTACCGGCCAAAAACCGCGCTATTTTCGACGCTAGCGCCCAGAAACCATGCGATTTTTGCAGCTGGCGGGAAAAAATCACGCGAATTTCGCCGCTACCTGCCAAAAATCGACCGGTTTTCGCCGCTAGCGGCCAAAAATGGGGCGATTTTCGCCGCTAGTGGCCAAAAATCGTGCAAATTTCGCCGCTAGCGGCCAAAAATCGTGCGATTTTCGCAGCTGGCGGGCAAATATTGCGATTTTCGCCGCTACCGGCCAAAAATAGCGCGATTTTCCCCGCTACCGGCCAAAAATAGCGCGATTTTCGGCGCTTGCGACCAGAAACTATGCGATTTTTGCAGCTAGCGGGCAAAAATAGCGCGATTTTCGCCGCTAGCGGCCAAAAAGCGTGCGATTTTCGCAGCTGGCGGGGAAAAATCGCGATTTTCGCCGCTACCGGCTAAAAATAGCGCGATTTTCGCCGGTAGCGGCCAAAAACCGTGCGAATTTCGCCCCTGGCGGCGAAAAATCGCGCGATTTTCGCCGCTAGCTGCCAGAAACTGCGACTTTTGCAGCTGGCGGGTAAAAATCCCGCGAATTTCGCCGTTACCTGCCAAAAAGCGCGCGATTTTCGCAGCTGGCGGGCAAAAATCGCGATTTTCGCCACTACCGGCTAAAAATAGCGCGATTTTCGCCGCTAGCGGGCAAAAACCGTGCGATTTTCGCAGCTGGCGGGCAAAAATAGCGATTTTCGCCGCTACCGGCCAAAAATAGCGCGATTTTCGCCGGTAGCGGCCAAAAACCGTGCGAATTTCGCCGCTAGCAGCGAAAAATCGCGCGATTTTCGCCGCTAGCAGCCAGAAACTGCGATTTTTGCAGCTGGTGGGTAAAAATCGCGCGAATTTCGCCGCTACCTGCCAAAAAACGCGCGATTTTCGCCGCTAGCGGCCAAAAACCATGCGATATTCGCAGCTGGCGGGCAAAAATCGCGATTATCGCCGCTACCGGCCAAAAATAGCGCTATTTTCGACGCTAGCGCCCAGAAACCATGCGATTTTTGCAGCTGGCGGGAAAAAATCGCGCGAATTTCGCCGCTACCTGCCAAAAATCGACCGGTTTTCGCCGCTAGCGGCCAAAAATGGGGCGATTTTCGCCGCTAGCGGCCAAAAATCGTGCAAATTTCGCCGCTAGCGGCCAAAAATCGTGCGATTTTCGCAGCTGGCGGGCAAATATTGCGATTTTCGCCGCTACCGGCCAAAAATAGCGCGATTTTCCCCGCTACCGGCCAAAAATAGCGCGATTTTCGCCGCTAGCGGCCAAAAACCGTGCGATTTTCGCCGCTGGCGGACAAAAATCGCGATTTTCCCCGCTACCGGCCAAAAATAGCGCGATTTTCGCCGCTTGCGACCAGAAACTATGCGATTTTTGCAGCTGGCGGGCAAAAATAGCGCGATTTTCGCCGCTACCGGCCAAAAATCGCGCGATTTTCGCCGCTAGCGGCCAAAAAGCGTGCGATTTTCGCTGCTGGCGGGGAAAAATCGCGATTTTCGCCGCTACCGGCTAAAAATAGCGCGATTTTCGCCGGTAGCGGCCAAAAACCGTGCGAATTTCGCCCCTGGCGGCGAAAAATCGCGCGATTTTCGCCGCTAGCGGCCAGAAACTGCGATTTTTGCAGCTGGCGGGTAAAAATCCCGTGAATTTCGCTGCTACCTGCCAAAAACCGCGCGATTTTCGCAGCTTGCGGGCAAAAATCGCGATTATCGCCGCTACCGGCCAAAAATAGCGCGATTTTCGCCGCTAGCGGCCAAAAATAGCGTGATTTTCGGCGCTTGCGACCAGAAACTATGCGATTTTTGCAGCAGGCGGGCAAAAATAGCGCGATTTTCGCCGCTACCGCCCAAAAATCGCGCGATTTTCGCCGCTACCGGCCAAAAATAGCGCGATTTTCGCCGCTAGCGGCCAAAAACCGTGCGATTTTCGCAGCTGGCGGGGAAAAATCGCGATTTTCGCCGCTATACCGGCTAAAAATAGCGCGATTTTCGCCGGTAGCGGCCAAAAACCGTGCGAATTTCGCCCCTGGAGGCGAAAAATCGCGCGATTTTCGCCGCTAGCGGCCAGAAACTGCGATTTTTGCAGCTGGCGGGTAAAAATCCCGCGAATTTCGCCGCTACCTGCCAAAAACCGCGCGATTTTCGCAGCTGGCGGGCAAAAATCGCGATTTTCGCCGCTACCGGCTAAAAATAGCGCGATTTTCGCCGCTAGCGGGCAAAAACCGTGCGATTATCGCAGCTGGCGGGCAAAAATCGCGATTTTCGCCGCTACCGGCCAAAAATAGCGCGATTTTCGCCGGTAGCGGCCAAAAACCGTGCGATTTTCGCCGCTAGCAGCCAGAAACTGCGATTTTTGCAGCTGGCGGGTAAAAATCGCGCGAATTTCGCTGGTACCTGCCAAAAACCGCGCAATTTTCGCCGCTAGCGGCCAAAAACCATGCGATTTTCGCAGCTGGCGGGCAAAAATCGCGATTATCGCCGCTTCCGGCCAAAAATAGCGCGATTTTCGCCGCTAGCGGCCAAAAACCGTGCGATTTTCGCCGCTAGCGGCCAGAAACTGCAATTTTTGCAGCTGGCGGGCAAAAATCGCGCGAATTTCGCCGCTACCTGCCAAAAACCGCGCGATTTTCGCCGCTAGCGGCCAAAAACCATGCGATTTTCGCAGCTGGCGGGCAAAAATCGCGATTTTCGCCGCTACCGGTTAAAAATAGCGCGATTTTCGCCGGTAGCGACCAAAAACCGTGCGAATTTCAACCCTCGCGGCGAAAAATCGCGCGATTTTCCCCGCTAACAGCCAGAAACTGCGATTTTTGCAGCTGGCGGGTAAAAATCCCGCGAATTTCGCCGCTACCTGCCAAAAACCGCGCGATTTTCGCCGCTAGCGGGCAAAAATCGCGATTTTCGCCGCTACCGGCCAAAAATAGCGCGATTTTCGCCGCTAGCGGGCAAAAACCGTGCGATTTTCGCAGCAGTCGGGCAAAATTGCGATTTTCGCCGCTACCGGCCAAAAATAGCGCGATTTTCGCCGGTAGCGGCCAAAAACCGTGCGAATTTCGCCGCTAGCAGCGAAAAATCGCGCGATTTTCGCCGCTAGCAGCCAGAAACTGCGATTTTTGCAGCTGGCGGGTAAAAATCGCGCGAATTTCGCCACTACCTGCCAAAAACCGCGCGATTTTCGCCGCTAGCGGCCAAAAACCATGCGATTTTCGCAGCTGGCAGGCAAAAATAGCGCGATTCTCGCCGCTACTGGCCAAAAACCGCGCGATTTTCGCCGCTAGCGGCCTAAAACCATGCGAGTTTTGCAGCTGGCGGGCAAAAATCACGATTTTCCCCTCTACCGGCCAAAAATAGCGCGATTTTCGCCGCTTGCGACCAGAAACTATGCGATTTTTGCAGCTGGCGGGCAAAAATAGCGCGATTTTCGCCGCTACCGGCCAAAAATCGCGCGATTATCGCCGCTACCGGCCAAAAACAGCGCGATTTTCGCCGCTAGCGGCCAAAAACCGTGCGATTTTCGCAGCTGGCGGGGAAAAATCGCGATTTTCGCCGCTACCGGCTAAAAATAGCGCGATTTTCGCCGGTAGCGGCCAAAAACCGTGCGAATTTCGCCCCTGGCGGCGAAAAATCGCGCGATTTTCGCCGCTAGCGGCCAGAAACTGCGATTTTTGCAGCTGGCGGGTAAAAATCCCGCGAATTTCGCCGCTACCTGCCAAAAACCGCGCGATTTTCGCAGCTGGCGTGTAAAAATCGCGATTTTCGCCGCTACCGCCCAAAAATAGCGCGATTTTCGCCACTAGCGGGCAAAAACCGTGCGATTTTCGCAGCTGGCGGGCAAAAATCGCGATTTTCGCCGCTACCGGCCAAAAATAGCGCGATTTTCGCCAGTAGCGGCCAAAAACCGTGCGAATTTCGCCGCTAGCTGCGAAAAATCGCGCGATTTTCGCCGCTAGCAGCCAGAAACTGCGATTTTTGCAGCTGGCGGGTAAAAATTGCGCGAATTTCGCCGCTACCTGCCAAAAACCGCGCGATTTTCGCCGCTAGCGGCCAAAAACCATGCGATTTTCGCCGCTGGCAGGCAAAAATTGCGCGATTTTCGCCGCTACTGGCCAAAAACCGCGCGATTTTCGCCGCTAGCGGCCTAAAACCATGCGAGTTTTGCAGCTGGCGGGCAAAAATCGCGATTTTCGCCGGTACCGGCCAAAAATAGCGCGATTTTCGCAGCTAGCGGCCAAAAACCGTGCGATTTTCGCAGCTGGCGGGCAAAAATCGCGATTTTCGCCGCTATCGGCCAAAAATAGCGCTATTTTCGCCGCTACCGGCCAAAAATCGCGCGATTTTCGCCGCTAGCGGCCACAAACTGCAATTTTTGCAGCTTGCGGGTAAAAATCGCGCGAATTTCGCCGCTACCTGCCAAAAACCAGGCGATTTTCGCCGCTAGCGGCCAAAAACCATGTGATTTTCGGAGCTGGCGGGCAAAAATCGCGATTTTCGCCGCTACCGGCCAAAAACCGCGCTATTTTCGACGCTAGCGCCCAGAAACCATGCGATTTTTGCAGCTGGCGGGAAAAAATCACGCGAATTTCGCCGCTACCTGCCAAAAATCGACCGGTTTTCGCCGCTAGCGGCCAAAAATGGGGCGATTTTCGCCGCTAGTGGCCAAAAATCGTGCAAATTTCGCCGCTAGCGGCCAAAAATCGTGCGATTTTCGCAGCTGGCGGGCAAATATTGCGATTTTCGCCGCTACCGGCCAAAAATAGCGCGATTTTCCCCGCTACCGGCCAAAAATAGCGCGATTTTCGGCGCTTGCGACCAGAAACTATGCGATTTTTGCAGCTGGCGGGCAAAAATAGCGCGATTTTCGCCGCTAGCGGCCAAAAAGCGTGCGATTTTCGCAGCTGGCGGGGAAAAATCGCGATTTTCGCCGCTACCGGCTAAAAATAGCGCGATTTTCGCCGGTAGCGGCCAAAAACCGTGCGAATTTCGCCCCTGGCGGCGAAAAATCGCGCGATTTTCGCCGCTAGCTGCCAGAAACTGCGACTTTTGCAGCTGGCGGGTAAAAATCCCGCGAATTTCGCCGTTACCTGCCAAAAAGCGCGCGATTTTCGCAGCTGGCGGGCAAAAATCGCGATTTTCGCCACTACCGGCTAAAAATAGCGCGATTTTCGCCGCTAGCGGGCAAAAACCGTGCGATTTTCGCAGCTGGCGGGCAAAAATAGCGATTTTCGCCGCTCCCGGCCAAAAATAGCGCGATTTTCGCCGGTAGCGGCCAAAAACCGTGCGAATTTCGCCGCTAGCAGCGAAAAATCGCGCGATTTTCGCCGCTAGCAGCCAGAAACTGCGATTTTTGCAGCTGGTGGGTAAAAATCGCGCGAATTTCGCCGCTACCTGCCAAAAACCGCGCGATTTTCGCCGCTAGCGGCCAAAAACCATGCGATATTCGCAGCTGGCGGGCAAAAATCGCGATTATCGCCGCTACCGGCCAAAAATAGCGCGATTTTCGCCGCTAGCGGCCAAAAACCGTGCGATTTTCGCCGCTAGCGGCCAGAAACAGCAATTTTTGCAGCTGGCGGGCAAAAATCGCGCGAATTTCGCCGCTACCTGCCAAAAACCGCGCGATTTTCGCCGCTAGCGGCCAAAAACCATGCGATTTTCGCAGCTGGCGGGCAAAAATCGCGATTTTCGCCGCAACCGGCCAAAAATAGCGCTATTTTCGCCGCTAGCGGCCAAAACCCGTGCGAATTTCACCGCTAGCGGCCAAAATCGGGCGATTTTTGCCGCTAACGGCCAAAAACCGCGCTATTTTCGACGCTAGCGGCCAGAAACCATGTGATTTTTGCAGCTAGCGGGCAAAAATCGCGCGAATTTTGCCGCTACCTGCCAAAAATCGACCGATTTTCGCCGCTAGCGGCCAAAAAAAGGCTATTTTCGCCGCTAGCCGCCTAACATGGGGCAATTTTTGCCGCTACCGGCCAAAAATAGCGCGATTTTCGCCGCTAGCGGCCAAAAACCGTGCGATTTTCGCCGCTACCGGCCAAAAATCGGGCGATTTTCACCGCAAGCGGCCAAAAATCGCGCGATTTTCGCCGCTACCGGCCCAAAACCTCGCGATTTTCGCCGCTAGCGGCCCAAAACTATGCGATTTTCGCCGCTGGCGGGCAAAAATCGCGATTTTCCCCGCTACCGGCCTAAAATAGCGCGATTTTCGCCGCTAGCGACCAGAAACTATGCGATTTTTGCAGCTGGCGGGCAAAAATAGCGCAATTTTCGCCGCTACCGGCCAAAAACCGGGCGATTTTCGCCGCTTCCGGCCAAAAATAGCGCGATTTTCGCCGCTAGAGGCCAAAAAGCGTGCGAATTTCGCCGCTAGCGTGCAAAAATCGCGCGATTTTCGCCGCTAGCGGCCAGAAACTGCGATTTTTGCAGCTGGCGGGTAAAAATCGCACGAATTTCGCCGCTACCTGCCAAAAACCGCGCGATTTCGCATCTGGCGGGCAAAAATAGCGCGATTTTCGCCGCTACTGGCCAAAAACCGCACTATTTTCGACGCTAGCGGCCAGAAACCATGCGATTTTTGCAGCTGGCAGGAAAAAATCGCGCGAATTTCCCCGCTACCTGCCAAAAATCGACCGATTTTCGCCGTTAGCGGCCAAAAAAGGGGCTATTTTCGCCGCTAGCGGCCAAAAATGGGGCGATTTTCGCCGCTAGCGGCCAAAAATCGTGCAAATTTCGCCGCTATCGGCCAAAAATCGTGCGATTTTCGCAGCTGGCGGGCAAAAATTGCGATTTTCGCCACTACCGGCCAAAAATAGCGCGATTTTCGCCGCTAGCGGCCAAAAACCGTGCGATTTTCGCCGCTGGCGGGCAAAAATCGCGATTTTCCCCGCTACCGGCCAAAAATAGCGCGATTTTCGCCGCTTGCGACCAGAAACTATGCGATTTTTGCAGCTGGCGGGCAAAAATAGCGCGATTTTCGCCGCTACCGGCCAAAAATCGCGCGATTTTCGCCGCTACCGCCCAAAAATAGCGCGATTTTCGCCGCTAGCGGCCAAAAACCGTGCGATTTTCGCAGCTGGCGGGGAAAAATCGCGATTTTCGCCGCTACCGGCGAAAAATAGCGCGATTTTCGCCGGTAGCGGCCAAAAACCGTGCGAATTTCGCCCCTGGCGGCGAAAAATCGCGCGATTTTCGCCGCTAGCGGCCAGAAACTGCGATTTTTGCAGCTGGCGGGTAAAAATCCCGCGAATTTCGCCGCTACCTGCCAAAAACCGCGCGATTTTCGCAGCTTGCGGGCAAAAATCGCGATTATCGCCGCTACCGGCCAAAAATAGCGCGATTTTCGCCGCTAGCGGCCAAAAACCGTGCGATTTTCGCCGCTAGCGGCCAGAAACTGCAATTTTTGCAGCTGGCGGGCAAAAATCGCGCGAATTTCGCCGCTACCTGCTAAAAATCGACCGATTTTCGCCGCTAGCGGCCAAAAAAAGGGGCTATTTTCGCCGCTAGCGGCCAAAAATCGTGCGATTTTTGCAGCTGGCGGGCAAAAATTGCGATTTTCGCCGCTACCGGCCAAAAATAGCGCGATTTTCGCCGCTAGCGGCCAAAAACCGTGCGATTTTCGCAGCTGGCGGGGAAAAATCGCGATTTTCGACGCTACCGGCTAAAAATAGCGCGATTTTCGCCGGTAGCGGCCAAAAACCGTGCGAATTTCGCCCCTGGCGGCGAAAAAATCGCGCGATTTTCGCCGCTAGCGGCCTGAAACTGCGATTTTTGCAGCTGGCGGGTAAAAATCCCGCGAATTTCGCCGCTACCTGCCAAAAACCGCGCGATTTTCGCCGCTGGCGGGCAAAAATCGCGATTTTCGCCGCTACCGGCCAAAAATAGCGCGATTTTCGCCGCTAGCGGGCAAAAACCGTGCGATTTTCGCAGCAGTCGGGCAAAAATCGCGATTTTCGCCGCTACCGGCCAAAAATAGCGCGATTTTCGCCGGTAGCGGCCAAAAACCGTGCGAATTTCGCCGCTAGCAGCGAAAAATCACGCGATTTTCGCCGCTAGCAGCCAGAAACTGCGATTTTTGCAGCTGGCGGGTAAAAATCGCGCGAATTTCGCCGCTACCTGCCAAAAACCGCGCGATTTTCGCCGCTAGCGGCCAAAAATAGCGCGATTTTCGCAGCTAGCAGGTAAAAATCGCGATTTTCGCCGCTACCGGCTAAAAATAGCGCGATTTTCGCCGGTAGCGGCCAAAAACCGTGCGAATTTCGCCCCTGGCGGCGAAAAATCGCGCGATTTTCGCCGCTAGCGGCCAGAAACTGCGATTTTTGCAGCTGGCGGGTAAAAATCCCGCGAATTTCGCCGCTACCTGCCAAAAACCGCGCGATTTTCGCAGCTTGCGGGCAAAAATCGCGATTATCGCCGCTACCGGCCAAAAATAGCGCGATTTTCGCCGCTAGCGGCCAAAAATAGCGCGATTTTCGGCGCTTGCGACCAGAAACTATGCGATTTTTGCAGCAGGCGGGCAAAAATAGCGCGATTTTCGCCGCTACCGCCCAAAAATCGCGCGATTTTCGCCGCTACCGGCCAAAAATAGCGCGATTTTCGCCGCTAGCGGCCAAAAACCGTGCGATTTTCGCAGCTGGCGGGGAAAAATCGCGATTTTCGCCGCTATACCGGCTAAAAATAGCGCGATTTTCGCCGGTAGCGGCCAAAAACCGTGCGAATTTCGCCTTTGGAGGCGAAAAATCGCGCGATTTTCGCCGCTAGCGGCCAGAAACTGCGATTTTTGCAGCTGGCGGGTAAAAATCCCGCGAATTTCGCCGCTACCTGCCAAAAACCGCGCGATTTTCGCAGCTGGCGGGCAAAAATCGCGATTTTCGCCGCTACCGGCTAAAAATAGCGCGATTTTCGCCGCTAGCGGGCAAAAACCGTGCGATTTTCGCAGCTGGCGGGCAAAAATCACGATTTTCGCCGCTACCGGCCAAAAATAGCGCGATTTTCGCCGGTAGCGGCCAAAAACCGTGCGATTTTCGCCGCTAGCAGCCAGAAACTGCGATTTTTGCAGCTGGCGGGTAAAAATCGCGCGAATTTCGCTGCTACCTGCCAAAAACCGCGCAATTTTCGCCGCTAGCGGCCAAAAACCATGCGATTTTCGCAGCTGGCGGGCAAAAATCGCGATTATCGCCGCTTCCGGCCAAAAATAGCGCGATTTTCGCCGCTAGCGGCCAAAAACCGTGCGATTTTCGCCGCTAGCGGCGAAAAATCGCGCGATTTTCGCCGCTAGCGGCCAGAAACTGCAATTTTTGCAGGTGGCGGGTAAAAATCGCGCGAATTTCGCCGCTACCTTCCAAAAACCGCGCGATTTTCGCCGCTAGCGGCCAAAAACCATGCGATTTTCGCAGCTGGCAGGCAAAAATCGCGATTTTCGCCGCTACCGGCCAAAAATAGCGCGATTTTCGCCGCTAGAGGCCAAAAACCGTGCGATTTTCGCAGCTGGCAGGGAAAAATCGCGATTTTCGCCGCTACCGGTTAAAAATAGCGCGATTTTCGCCGGTAGCGACCAAAAACCGTGCGAATTTCAACCCTGGCGGCGAAAAATCGCGCGATTTTCCCCGCTAACAGCCAGAAACTGCGATTTTTGCAGCTGGCGGGTAAAAATCCCGCGAATTTCGCCGCTACCTGCCAAAAACCACGCGATTTTCGCCGCTAGCGGGCAAAAATCGCGATTTTCGCCGCTACCGGCCAAAAATAGCGCGATTTTCGCCGCTAGCGGGCAAAAACCGTGCGATTTTCGCAGCAGTCGGGCAAAATTGCGATTTTCGCCGCTACCGGCCAAAAATAGCGCGATTTTCGCCGGTAGCGGCCAAAAACCGTGCGAATTTCGCCGCTAGCAGCGAAAAATCGCGCGATTTTCGCCGCTAGCAGCCAGAAACTGCGATTTTTGCAGCTGGCGGGTAAAAATCCCGCGAATTTCGCCGCTACCTGCCAAAAACCGCGCGATTTTCGCAGCTTGCGGGCAAAAATCGCGATTATCGCCGCTACCGGCCAAAAATAGCGCGATTTTCGCCGCTAGCGGCCAAAAACCGTGCGATTTTCGCCGCTAGCGGCCAGAAACTGCAATTTTTGCAGCTGGCGGGCAAAAATCGCGCGAATTTCGCCGCTACCTGCTAAAAATCGACCGATTTTCGCCGCTAGCGGCCAAAAAAGGGGCTATTTTCGCCGCTAGCGGCCAAAAATCGTGCGATTTTTGCAGCTGGCGGGCAAAAATTGCGATTTTCGCCGCTACCGGCCAAAAATAGCGCGATTTTCGCCGCTAGCGGCCAAAAACCGTGCGATTTTCGCAGCTGGCGGGGAAAAATCGCGATTTTCGACGCTACCGGCTAAAAATAGCGCGATTTTCGCCGGTAGCGGCCAAAAACCGTGCGAATTTCGCCCCTGGCGGCGAAAAATCGCGCGATTTTCGCCGCTAGCGGCCTGAAACTGCGATTTTTGCAGCTGGCGGGTAAAAATCCCGCGAATTTCGCCGCTACCTGCCAAAAACCGCGCGATTTTCGCCGCTGGCGGGCAAAAATCGCGATTTTCGCCGCTACCGGCCAAAAATAGCGCGATTTTCGCCGCTAGCGGGCAAAAACCGTGCGATTTTCGCAGCAGTCGGGCAAAAATCGCGATTTTCGCCGCTACCGGCCAAAAATAGCGCGATTTTCGCCGGTAGCGGCCAAAAACCGTGCGAATTTCGCCGCTAGCAGCGAAAAATCACGCGATTTTCGCCGCTAGCAGCCAGAAACTGCGATTTTTGCAGCTGGCGGGTAAAAATCGCGCGAATTTCGCCGCTACCTGCCAAAAACCGCGCGATTTTCGCCGCTAGCGGCCAAAAATAGCGCGATTTTCGCAGCTAGCAGGTAAAAATCGCGATTTTCGCCGCTACCGGCTAAAAATAGCGCGATTTTCGCCGGTAGCGGCCAAAAACCGTGCGAATTTCGCCCCTGGCGGCGAAAAATCGCGCGATTTTCGCCGCTAGCGGCCAGAAACTGCGATTTTTGCAGCTGGCGGGTAAAAATCCCGCGAATTTCGCCGCTACCTGCCAAAAACCGCGCGATTTTCGCAGCTTGCGGGCAAAAATCGCGATTATCGCCGCTACCGGCCAAAAATAGCGCGATTTTCGCCGCTAGCGGCCAAAAATAGCGCGATTTTCGGCGCTTGCGACCAGAAACTATGCGATTTTTGCAGCAGGCGGGCAAAAATAGCGCGATTTTCGCCGCTACCGCCCAAAAATCGCGCGATTTTCGCCGCTACCGGCCAAAAATAGCGCGATTTTCGCCGCTAGCGGCCAAAAACCGTGCGATTTTCGCAGCTGGCGGGGAAAAATCGCGATTTTCGCCGCTATACCGGCTAAAAATAGCGCGATTTTCGCCGGTAGCGGCCAAAAACCGTGCGAATTTCGCCTTTGGAGGCGAAAAATCGCGCGATTTTCGCCGCTAGCGGCCAGAAACTGCGATTTTTGCAGCTGGCGGGTAAAAATCCCGCGAATTTCGCCGCTACCTGCCAAAAACCGCGCGATTTTCGCAGCTGGCGGGCAAAAATCGCGATTTTCGCCGCTACCGGCTAAAAATAGCGCGATTTTCGCCGCTAGCGGGCAAAAACCGTGCGATTTTCGCAGCTGGCGGGCAAAAATCACGATTTTCGCCGCTACCGGCCAAAAATAGCGCGATTTTCGCCGGTAGCGGCCAAAAACCGTGCGATTTTCGCCGCTAGCAGCCAGAAACTGCGATTTTTGCAGCTGGCGGGTAAAAATCGCGCGAATTTCGCTGCTACCTGCCAAAAACCGCGCAATTTTCGCCGCTAGCGGCCAAAAACCATGCGATTTTCGCAGCTGGCGGGCAAAAATCGCGATTATCGCCGCTTCCGGCCAAAAATAGCGCGATTTTCGCCGCTAGCGGCCAAAAACCGTGCGATTTTCGCCGCTAGCGGCGAAAAATCGCGCGATTTTCGCCGCTAGCGGCCAGAAACTGCAATTTTTGCAGGTGGCGGGTAAAAATCGCGCGAATTTCGCCGCTACCTTCCAAAAACCGCGCGATTTTCGCCGCTAGCGGCCAAAAACCATGCGATTTTCGCAGCTGGCAGGCAAAAATCGCGATTTTCGCCGCTACCGGCCAAAAATAGCGCGATTTTCGCCGCTAGAGGCCAAAAACCGTGCGATTTTCGCAGCTGGCAGGGAAAAATCGCGATTTTCGCCGCTACCGGTTAAAAATAGCGCGATTTTCGCCGGTAGCGACCAAAAACCGTGCGAATTTCAACCCTGGCGGCGAAAAATCGCGCGATTTTCCCCGCTAACAGCCAGAAACTGCGATTTTTGCAGCTGGCGGGTAAAAATCCCGCGAATTTCGCCGCTACCTGCCAAAAACCACGCGATTTTCGCCGCTAGCGGGCAAAAATCGCGATTTTCGCCGCTACCGGCCAAAAATAGCGCGATTTTCGCCGCTAGCGGGCAAAAACCGTGCGATTTTCGCAGCAGTCGGGCAAAATTGCGATTTTCGCCGCTACCGGCCAAAAATAGCGCGATTTTCGCCGGTAGCGGCCAAAAACCGTGCGAATTTCGCCGCTAGCAGCGAAAAATCGCGCGATTTTCGCCGCTAGCAGCCAGAAACTGCGATTTTTGCAGCTGGCGGGTAAAAATCGCGCGAATTTCGCCACTACCTGCCAAAAACCGCGCGATTTTCGCCGCTAGCGGCCAAAAACCATGCGATTTTCGCAGCTGGCAGGCAAAAATAGCGCGATTCTCGCCGCTACCGGCCAAAAATCGCGCGATTATCGCCGCTACCGGCCAAAAATAGCGCGATTTTCGCCGCTAGCGGCCAAAAACCGTGCGATTTTCGCAGCTGGCGGGGAAAAATCGCGCGATTTTCGCCGCTAGCGGCCAGAAACTGCGATTTTTGCAGCTGGCGGGTAAAAATCCCGCGAATTTCGCCGCTACCTGCCAAAAACCGCGCGATTTTCGCAGCTGGCGGGTAAAAATCGCGATTTTCGCCGCTACCGCCCAAAAATAGCGCGATTTTCGCCGCTAGCGGGCAAAAACCGTGCGATTTTCGCAGCTGGCGGGCAAAAATCGCGATTTTCGCCGCTACCGGCCAAAAATAGCGCGATTTTCGCCGGTAGCGGCCAAAAACCGTGCGAATTTCGCCGCTAGCAGCGAAAAATCGCGCGATTTTCGCCGCTAGCAGCCAGAAACTGCGATTTTTGCAGCTGGCGGGTAAAAATTGCGCGAATTTCGCCGCTACCTGCCAAAAACCGCGCGATTTTCGCCGCTAGCGGCCAAAAACCATGCGATTTTCGCAGCTGGCAGGCAAAAATTGCGCGATTTTCGCCGCTACTGGCCAAAAACCGCGCGATTTTCGCCGCTAGCGGCCTAAAACCATGCGAGTTTTGCAGCTGGCGGGCAAAAATCGCGATTTTCGCCGGTACCGGCCAAAAATAGCGCGATTTTCGCAGTTAGCGGCCAAAAACCGTGCGATTTTCGCAGCTGGCGGGCAAAAATCGCGATTTTCGCCGCTACCGGCCAAAAATAGCGCTATTTTCGCCGCAACCGGCCAAAAATCGCGCGATTTTCGCCGCTAGCGGCCACAAACTGCAATTTTTGCAGCTTGCGGGTAAAAATCGCGCGAATTTCGCCGCTACCTGCCAAAAACCAGGCGATTTTCGCCGCTAGCGGCCAAAAACCATGCAATTTTCGGAGCTGGCGGGCAAAAATCGCGATTTTCGCCGCTACCGGCCAAAAACCGCGCTATTTTCGACGCTAGCGCCCAGAAACCATGCGATTTTTGCAGCTGGCGGGAAAAAATCGCGCGAATTTCGCCGCTACCTGCCAAAAATCGACCGGTTTTCGCCGCTAGCGGCCAAAAATCGTGCAAATTTCGCCGCTAGCGGCCAAAAATCGTGCGATTTTCGCAGCTGGCGGGCAAAAATTGCGATTTTCGCCGCTACCGGCCAAAAATAGCGCGATTTTCCCCGCTACCGGCCAAAAATAGCGCGATTTTCGGCGCTTGCGACCAGAAACTATGCGATTTTTGCAGCTGGCGGGCAAAAATAGCGCGATTTTCGCCGCTACCGGCCAAAAATCGAGCGATTTTCGCCGCTACCGGCCAAAAATAGCGCGATTTTCGCCGCTAGCGGCCAAAAAGCGTCCGATTTTCGCAGCTGGCGGGGAAAAATCGCGATTTTCGCCGCTACCGGCTAAAAATAGCGCGATTTTCGCCGGTAGCGGCCAAAAACCGTGCGAATTTCGCCCCTGGCGGTGAAAAATCGCGCGATTTTCGCCGCTAGCGGCCAGAAACTGCGACTTTTGCAGCTGGCGGGTAAAAATCCCGCGAATTTCGCCGCTACCTGCCAAAAAGCGCGCGATTTTCGCAGCTGGCGGGCAAAAATCGCGATTTTCGCCGCTACCGGCTAAAAATAGCGCGATTTTCGCCGCTAGCGGGCAAAAACCGTGCGATTTTCGCAGCTGGCGGGCAAAAATAGCGATTTTCGCCGCTACCGGCCAAAAATAGCGCGATTTTCGCCGGTAGCGGCCAAAAACCGTGCGAATTTCGCCGCTAGCAGCGAAAAATCGCGCGATTTTCGCCGCTAGCAGCCAGAAACTGCGATTTTTGCAGCTGGTGGGTAAAAATCGCGCGAATTTCGCCGCTACCTGCCAAAAACCGCACGATTTTCGCCGCTAGCGGCCAAAAACCATGCGATATTCGCAGCTGGCGGGCAAAAATCGCGATTACCGCCGCTACCGGCCAAAAATAGCGCGATTTTCGCCGCTAGCGGCCAAAAACCGTGCGATTTTCGCCGCTAGCGGCCAGAAACTGCAATTTTTGCAGCTGGCGGGCAAAAATCGCGCGAATTTCGCCGCTACCTGCCAAAAACCGCGCGATTTTCGCCGCTAGCGGCCAAAAACCATGCGATTTTCGCAGCTGGCGGGCAAAAATCGCGATTTTCGCCGCAACCGGCCAAAAATAGCGCTATTTTCGCCGCTAGCGGCCAAAACCCGTGCGAATTTCACCGCTAGCGGCCAAAATCGGGCGATTTTTGCCGCTAACGGCCAAAAACCACGCTATTTTCGACGCTAGCGGCCAGAAACCATGCGATTTTTGCAGCTAGCGGGCAAAAATCGAGCGAATTTCGCCGCTACCTGCCAAAAATCGACCGATTTTCGCCGCTAGCGGCCAAAAAAAGGTTATTTTCGCCGCTAGCCGCCTAACATGGGGCAATTTTTGCCGCTACCGGCCAAAAATAGCGTGATTTTCGCCGCTAGCGGCCAAAAACCGTGCGATTTTCGCCGCTACCGGCCAAAAATCGGGCGATTTTCACCGCAAGCGGCCAAAAATCGCGCGATTTTCGCCGCTACCGGCCCAAAACCTCGCGATTTTCGCCGCTAGCGGGCCAAAACTATGCGATTTTCGCCGCTGGCGGGCAAAAATCGCGATTTTCCCCGCTACCGGCCTAAAATAGCGCGATTTTCGCCGCTAGCGACCAGAAACTATGCGATTTTTGCAGCTGGCGGGCAAAAATAGCGCAATTTTCGCCGCTACCGGCCAAAAACCGGGCGATTTTCGCCGCTTCCGGCCAAAAATAGCGCGATTTTCGCCGCTAGAGGCCAAAAAGCGTGCGAATTTCGCCGCTAGCGTGCAAAAATCGCGCGATTTTCGCCGCTAGCGGCCAGAAACTGCGATTTTTGCAGCTGGCGGGTAAAAATCGCACGAATTTCGTTGCTAGCGGGCAAAAACCGTGCGATTTTCGCAGCTGGCGGGCAAAAATAGCGATTTTCGCCGCTACCGGCCAAAAATAGCGCGATTTTCGCCGGTAGCGGCCAAAAACCGTGCGAATTTCGCCGCTAGCAGCGAAAAATCGCGCGATTTTCGCCGCTAGCAGCCAGAAACTGCGATTTTTGCAGCTGGTGGGTAAAAATCGCGCGAATTTCGCCGCTACCTGCCAAAAACCGCACGATTTTCGCCGCTAGCGGCCAAAAACCATGCGATATTCGCAGCTGGCGGGCAAAAATCGCGATTACCGCCGCTACCGGCCAAAAATAGCGCGATTTTCGCCGCTAGCGGCCAAAAACCGTGCGATTTTCGCCGCTACCGGCCAAAAATCGGGCGATTTTCACCGCAAGCGGCCAAAAATCGCGCGATTTTCGCCGCTACCGGCCCAAAACCTCGCGATTTTCGCCGCTAGCGGGCCAAAACTATGCGATTTTCGCCGCTGGCGGGCAAAAATCGCGATTTTCCCCGCTACCGGCCTAAAATAGCGCGATTTTCGCCGCTAGCGACCAGAAACTATGCGATTTTTGCAGCTGGCGGGCAAAAATAGCGCAATTTTCGCCGCTACCGGCCAAAAACCGGGCGATTTTCGCCGCTTCCGGCCAAAAATAGCGCGATTTTCGCCGCTAGAGGCCAAAAAGCGTGCGAATTTCGCCGCTAGCGTGCAAAAATCGCGCGATTTTCGCCGCTAGCGGCCAGAAACTGCGATTTTTGCAGCTGGCGGGTAAAAATCGCACGAATTTCGCCGCTACCTGCCAAAAAGCGCGCGATTTTCGCAGCTGGCGGGCAAAAATCGCGATTTTCGCCGCTACCGGCTAAAAATAGCGCGATTTTCGCCGCTAGCGGGCAAAAACCGTGCGATTTTCGCAGCTGGCGGGCAAAAATAGCGATTTTCGCCGCTACCGGCCAAAAATAGCGCGATTTTCGCCGGTAGCGGCCAAAAACCGTGCGAATTTCGCCGCTAGCAGCGAAAAATCGCGCGATTTTCGCCGCTAGCAGCCAGAAACTGCGATTTTTGCAGCTGGTGGGTAAAAATCGCGCGAATTTCGCCGCTACCTGCCAA
The DNA here is from genome assembly GCF_040958095.1 of Procambarus clarkii. Taxonomy (NCBI): domain Eukaryota; kingdom Metazoa; phylum Arthropoda; class Malacostraca; order Decapoda; family Cambaridae; genus Procambarus; species Procambarus clarkii. Next base: position 9,916,153 of record NC_091232.1, read on the forward strand.
AAACCGCACGATTTTCGCCGCTAGCGGCCAAAAACCATGCGATATTCGCAGCTGGCGGGCAAAAATCGCGATTACCGCCGCTACCGGCCAAAAATAGCGCGATTTTCGCCGCTAGCGGCCAAAAACCGTGCGATTTTCGCCGCTAGCGGCCAGAAACTGCAATTTTTGCAGCTGGCGGGCAAAAATCGCGCGAATTTCGCCGCTACCTGCCAAAAACCGCGCGATTTTCGCCGCTAGCGGCCAAAAACCATGCGATTTTCGCAGCTGGCGGGCAAAAATCGCGATTTTCGCCGCAACCGGCCAAAAATAGCGCTATTTTCGCCGCTAGCGGCCAAAACCCGTGCGAATTTCGCCGCTAGCGGCCAAAATCGGGCGATTTTTGCCGCTAACGGCCAAAAACCACGCTATTTTCGACGCTAGCGGCCAGAAACCATGCGATTTTTGCAGCTAGCGGGCAAAAATCGAGCGAATTTCGCCGCTACCTGCCAAAAATCGACCGATTTTCGCCGCTAGCGGCCAAAAAAAGGTTATTTTCGCCGCTAGCCGCCTAACATGGGGCAATTTTTGCCGCTACCGGCCAAAAATAGCGCGATTTTCGCCGCTAGCGGCCAAAAACCGTGCGATTTTCGCCGCTACCGGCCAAAAATCGGGCGATTTTCACCGCAAGCGGCCAAAAATCGCGCGATTTTCGCCGCTACCGGCCCAAAACCTCGCGATTTTCGCCGCTAGCGGGCCAAAACTATGCGATTTTCGCCGCTGGCGGGCAAAAATCGCGATTTTCCCCGCTACCGGCCTAAAATAGCGCGATTTTCGCCGCTAGCGACCAGAAACTATGCGATTTTTGCAGCTGGCGGGCAAAAATAGCGCAATTTTTGCCGCTACCGGCCAAAAACCGGGCGATTTTCGCCGCTTCCGGCCAAAAATAGCGCGATTTTCGCCGCTAGAGGCCAAAAAGCGTGCGAATTTCGCCGCTAGCGTGCAAAAATCGCGCGATTTTCGCCGCTAGCGGCCAGAAACCATGCGATTTTTGCAGCTGGCGGGAAAAAATCGCGCGAATTTCCCCGCTACCTGCCAAAAATCGACCGATTTTCGCCGTTAGCGGCCAAAAAAGAGGCTATTTTCGCCGCTAGCGGCCAAAAATGGGGCGATTTTCGCCGCTATCGGCCAAAAATCGTGCGATTTTCGCAGCTGGCGGGCAAAAATTGCGATTTTCGCCGCTACCGGCCAAAAATAGCGCGATTTTCGCCGCTAGCGGCCAAAAACCCTGCGATTTTCGCCGCTGGCGGGCAAAAATCGCGATTTTCCCCGCTACCGGCCAAAAATAGCGCGATTTTCGCCGCTTGCGACCAGAAACTATGCGATTTTTGCAGCTGGCGGGCAAAAATAGCGCGATTTTCGCCACTACCGGCCAAAAATCGCGCGATTTTCGCCGCTACCGCCCAAAAATAGCGCGATTTTCGCCGCTAGCGGCCAAAAACCGTGCGATTTTCGCAGCTGGCGGGCAAAAATCGCGATTTTCGCCGCTACCGGCTAAAAATAGCGCGATTTTCGCCGGTAGCGGCCAAAAACCGTGCGAATTTCGCCCCTGGCGGCGAAAAATCGCGCGATTTTCGCCGCTAGCGGCCAGAAACTGCGATTTTTGCAGCTGGCGGGTAAAAATCCCGCGAATTTCGCCGCTACCTGCCAAAAACCGCGCGATTTTCGCAGCTTGCGGGCAAAAATCGCGATTATCGCCGCTACCGGCCAAAAATAGCGCGATTTTCGCTGCTAGCGGCCAAAAACCGTGCGATTTTCGCCGCTAGCGGCCAGAAACTGCAATTTTTGCAGCTGGCGGGCAAAAATCGCGCGAATTTCGCCGCTACCTGCTAAAAATCGACCGATTTTCGCCGCTAGCGGCCAAAAAAGGGGCTATTTTCGCCGCTAGCGGCCAAAAATCGTGCGATTTTTGCAGCTGGCGGGCAAAAATTGCGATTTTCGCCGCTACCGGCCAAAAATAGCGCGATTTTCGCCGCTAGCGGCCAAAAACCGTGCGATTTTCGCCGCTGGCGGGCAAAAATCGCGATTTTCCCCGCTACCGGCCAAAAGTAGCGCGATTTTCGCCGCTTGCGACCAGAAACTATGCGATTTTTGCAGCTGGCGGGCAAAAAAATCGCGATTTTCGCCGCTAGCGGCCAAAAACCGTGCGATTTTCGCAGCTGGCGGGGAAAAATCGCCATTTTCGCCGCTACCGGCTAAAAATAGCGCGATTTTCGCCGGTAGCGGCCAAAAACCGTGCGAATTTCGCCCCTGGCGGCGAAAAATCGCGCGATTTTCGCCGCTAGCGGCCTGAAACTGCGATTTTTGCAGCTGGCGGGTAAAAATCCCGCGAATTTCGCCGCTACCTGCCAAAAACCGCGCGATTTTCGCCGCTGGCGGGCAAAAATCGCGATTTTCGCCGCTACCGGCCAAAAATAGCGCGATTTTCGCCGCTAGCGGGCAAAAACCGTGCGATTTTCGCAGCAGTCGGGCAAAAATAGCGATTTTCGCCGCTACCGGCCAAAAATAGCGCGATTTTCGCCTATAGCGGCCAAAAACCGTGCGAATTTCGCCGCTAGCTGCGAAAAATCGCGCGATTTTCGCCGCTAGCAGCCAGAAACTGCGATTTTTGCAGCTGGCGGGTAAAAATCGCGCGAATTTCTCCGCTACCTGCCAAAAACCGCGCGATTTTCGCCGCTAGCGGCCAAAAACCATGCGATTTTCGCAGCTGGCAGGCAAAAATAGCGCGATTTTCGCCGCTACTGGCCAAAAACCGCGCGATTTTCGCCGCTAGCGGCCTAAAACCATGCGAGTTTTGCAGCTGGCGGGCAAAAATAGCGGTTTTCGCCGCTACCGGTCAAAAATAGCGCGATTTTCGCCGCTAGCGGCCAAAAACCGTGCGATTTTCGCAGCTGGCGGGCAAAAATCGCGATTTTCGCCGCTACCGGCCAAAAATAGCGCTATTTTCGCCGCTACCGGCCAAAAATCGCGCGATTTTCGCCGCTAGCGGCCAGAAACTGCAATTTTTGCAGCTGGCGGGTAAAAATCGCGCGAATTTCGCCGCTACCTGCCAAAAACCAGGCGATTTTCGCCGCTAGCGGCCAAAAACCATGCGATTTTCGCAGCTGGCGGGCAAAAATCGCGATTTTCGCCGCTACCGGCCAAAAACTGCGCTATTTTCGACGCTAGCGGCCAGAAACCATGCGATTTTTGCAGCTGGCGGGAAAAAATCGCGCGAATTTCGCCGCTACCTGCCAAAAATCGACCGATTTTCGCCGTTAGCGGCCAAAAAAGGGGCTATTTTCGCCGCTAGCGGCCAAAAATGGGGCGATTTTCGCCGATAGCGGCCAAAAATCGTGCAAATTTCGCCGCTAGTGGCCAAAAATCGTGCGATTTTCGCAGCTGGCGGGCAAAAATTGCGATTTTCGCCGCTACCGGCCAAAAATAGCGCGATTTTCGCCGCTAGCGGCCAAAAACCGTGCGATTTTCGCCGCTGGCGGGCAAAAATCGCGATTTTCCCCGCTACCGGCCAAAAATAGCGCGATTTTCGGCGCTTGCGACCAGAAACTATGCGATTTTTGCAGCTGGCGGGCAAAAATAGCGCGATTTTCGCCGCTATTCTGGCCGCTAGCGTTGAAAATAGCGCGGTTTTTGGCCGTTAGCCGCAAAAACCGCCCGATTTTTGGCCGTTAGCGGCGAAAATCGCATGTTTTTGGCCGCTAGCGGCGAAAATCGCGCGGTTTTTGGCCGGTAGCGGCGAAAATCGCGCTATTTTTGCCCGCCAGCTGCAAAAATCGCAAAGTTTTTGGCGGCTAGCGGCGAAAATCGCACGATTTTTTGCCGCTAGCGGCGAAAATAGCCTTTTTTTGGGCCCCTAGCGGCGAAAATAGCCCCATTTTTAGCCGTTAGGGGCGAAAATCGGTCGATTTTTTGCATGTAGCGGCGAAATTCGCGCGATTTTTGCCCGCCAGCTGCGAAAATCGCATGTTTTTGGCCGCTAGCGGCGAAAATCGCGCGGTTTTTGGCCGGTAGCGGCGAAAATCGCGCGGTTTTTGGCCGGTAGCGGCGAAAATCGCGCTATTTTTGCCCGCCAGCTGCAAAAATCGCATAGTTTCTGGCCGCTAGCGTTGAAAATAGCGCGGTTTTTGGCCGTTAGCCGCAAAAACCGCCCGATTTTTGGCCGCTAGCGGCGAAAATCGCATGGTTTTGGACGCTAGCGGCGAAAATCGCGCGGTTTTTGGCCGGTAGCGGCGAAAATCGCGCTATTTTTGCCCGCCAGCTGCAAAAATCGCATATTTTCTGGCCGCTAGCGGCGAAATTTGCACGATTTTTGGCCGCTAGCGTCGAAATTTGCACGATTTTTGGCCGCTAGCAGCGAAAATCGCCCCATTTTTGGCTGCTTGCGGCGAAAATAGCCTCTTTTTTTGGCCGCTAGCGGCGAAAATCGGTCGATTTTTGGCAGGTAGCAGCGAAATTCGCGCGATTTTTGCCCGCCAGCTGCAAAAATCGCATGGTTTCTGGCCGCTAGCGTCGAAAATAGCGCAGTTTTCGGCCGTTAGCCGCAAAAACCGCCCGATTTTTGGCCGCTAGCGGCGAAAATCGCTCGGTTTTTGGCCGCTAGCGGCGAAAATCGCGCTATTTTTCGCCGGTAGCGGCGAAAATCGCGATTTTTGCCCGCCAGCTGCCAAAATCGCATGTTTTTGACCGCTAGCGGCGAAAATCGCGCGGTTTTTGGCCGGTAGCGGCGAAAATCGCGCTATTCTTGCCCGCCAGCTGCCAAAATCGCATGTTTTTGACCGCTAGCGGCGAAAATCGCGCGGTTTCTGGCCGCTAGCAGCGAAAATCGCGCGATTTTTGGCCGCTAGCGGCGAAATTCGCACGATTTTTGGCCGCTAGCGTCGAAATTTGCACGATTTTTGGCCGCTAGCGGCCAAAATCGCCCCATTTTTGGCCGCCAGCGGCGAAAATAGCCCCTTTTTTGGCCGCTAGCGGCGAAAATCGCGCGATTTTTGCCCGCCAGCTGCAAAAATCGCATGGTTTCTGGCCGCTAGCGACGAAAATAGCGCGGTTTTTGGCCGTTAGCGGCAAAAATCGGGCGATTTTTGGCCGCTAGCGGCGAAAATCGCACGGTTTTTGGCCGCAAGCGGCTAAAATCGCGCTATTTTTGGCCAGTAGCGGCGAAAATCGCATAGTTTCTGGCCGCTAGCGTCGAAAATAGCGCGGTTTTTGGCCGTTAGCCGCAAAAACCGCCCGATTTTTGGCCGCTAGCGGCGAGAATCGCATGTTTTTGGCCGCTAGCGGCGAAAATCGCGCGGTTTTTGGCCGGTAGCGGCGAAAATCGCGCTATTTTTGCCCGCCAGCTGCAAAAATCGCATATTTTCTGGCCGCTAGCAGCGCAAATCGCGCGATTTTTGGCCGCTAGCGGCGAAATTCGCACGATTTTTGGCCGCTAGCGTCGAAATTTGCACGATTTTTGGCTGCTAGCAGCGAAAATCGCCCCATTTTTGGCCGCTTGCGGCGAAAATAGCCTCTTTTTTTGGCCGCTAGCGGCCAAAATCGGTCGATTTTTGGCAGGTAGCAGCGAAGTTCGCGCGATTTTTGCCCGCCAGCTGCAAAAATCGCATGGTTTCTGGCCGCTAGCGTCGAAAATAGCGCAGTTTTCGGCCGTTAGCCGCAAAAACCGCCCGATTTTTGGCCGCTAGCGGCGAAAATCGCTCGGTTTTTGGCCGCTAGCGGCGAAAATCGCGCTATTTTTCGCCGGTAGCGGCGAAAATCGCGATTTTTGCCCGCCAGCTGCGAAAATCGCATGTTTTTGGCCGCTAGCGGCGAAAATCGCGCGGTTTTTGGCCGGTAGCGGCGAAAATCGCGCTATTCTTGCCCGCCAGCTGCAAAAATCGCATAGTTTCTGGCCGCTAGCAGCGAAAATCGCGCGATTTTTGGCCGCTAGCGGCGAAATTCGCACGATTTTTGGCCGCTAGCGTAGAAATTTGCACGATTTTTGGCCGCTAGCGGCCAAAATCGCCCCATTTTTGGTCGCCAGCGGCGAAAATAGCCCCTTTTTTGGCCGCTAGCGGCGAAAATCGGTCGATTTTTGGCAGGTAGCGGCAAAATTCGCGCGATTTTTGCCCGCCAGCTGCAAAAATCGCATGGTTTATGGCCGTTAGCGTCGAAAATAGCGCGGTTTTCGGCCGTTAGCCGCAAAAACCGCCCGATTTTTGGCCGCTAGCGGCGAAAATCGCACGGTTTTTGGCCGCTAGCGGCAAAAATCGCGCTATTTTTGGCCGGTAGCGGCGAAAATCGCGCTCTTTTTGGCCGGTAGCGGCGAAAATCGCGATTTTTGGCCGCCAGTTGCGAAAATCGCATGTTTTTGGCCGCTAGCGGCGAAAATCGCGCGGTTTTTAGCCGGTAGCGGCGAAAATCGCGCTATTTTTGCCCGCCAGCTGCAAAAATCGCATTATTTCTGGCCGCTAGCGGCGAAAATCGCGCGATTTTTGCCCGCCAGCTGCAAAAATCGCATGGTTTCTGGCCGCTAGCGACGAAAATAGCGCGGTTTTTGGCCGTTAGCGGCAAAAATCGGGCGATTTTTGGCCGCTAGCGGCGAGAATCGCACGGTTTTTGGCCGCAAGCGGCTAAAATCGCGCTATTTTTGGCCGGTAGCGGCGAAAATCGCGCTATTTTTGCCCGCCAGCTGCAAAAATCGCATAGTTTCTGGCCGCTAGCGTCGAAAATAGCGCGGTTTTTGGCCGTTAGCCGCAAAAACCGCCCGATTTTTGGCCGCTAGCGGCGAAAATCGCATGTTTTTGGCCGCTAGCGGCGAAAATCGCGCGGTTTTTGGCCGGTAGCGGCGAAAATCGCGCTATTTTTGCCCGCCAGCTGCAAAAATCGCATATTTTCTGGCCGCTAGCAGCGCAAATCGCGCGATTTTTGGCCGCTAGCGGCGAAATTCGCACGATTTTTGGCCGCTAGCGTCGAAATTTGCACGATTTTTGGCCGCTAGCAGCGAAAATCGCCCCATTTTTGGCCGCTTGCGGCGAAAATAGCCTCTTTTTTTGGCCGCTAGCGGCGAAAATCGCGCGATTTTTGGCCGCTAGCGTCGAAATTTGCACGATTTTTGGCCGCTTGGGGCCAAAATCGCCCCATTTTTGGTCGCCAGCGGCGAAAATAGCCCCTTTTTTGGCCGCTAGCGGCGAAAATCGGTCGATTTTTGGCAGGTAGCGGCAAAATTCGCGCGATTTTTGCCCACCAGCTGCAAAAATCGCATGGTTTATGGCCGTTAGCGTCGAAAATAGCGCGGTTTTCGGCCGTTAGCCGCAAAAACCGCCCGATTTTTGGCCGCTAGCGGCGAAAATCGCACGGTTTTTGGCCGCTAGCGGCAAAAATCGCGCTATTTTTGGCCGGTAGCGGCGAAAATCGCGCTCTTTTTGGCCGGTAGCGGCGAAAATCGCGAATTTTGGCCGCCAGTTGCGAAAATCGCATGTTTTTGGCCGCTAGCGGCGAAAATCGCGCGGTTTTTAGCCGGTAGCGGCGAAAATCGCGCTATTTTTGCCCGCCAGCTGCAAAAATCGCATTATTTCTGGCCGCTAGCGGCGAAAATCGCGCGATTTTTGGCCGCTAGCGGCGAAATTCGCACGATTTTTGGCCGCTAGCGGCGATATTTGCACGATTTTTGGCCGCTAGCGGCGAAAATAGCCCCTTTATTGGCCGCTAGCGGCGAAAATAGCCCCTTTATTGGCCGCTAGCGGCGAAAATCGGTCGATTTTTGGCAGGTAGCGGCGAAAATCGCGCGATTTTTGCCGGCCAGCTGCAAAAATCGCATGGTTTCTGGCCGCTAGCGTCGAAAATAGCGCGGTTTTTGGCCGTTAGCGGCAAAAATCGGGCGATTTTTGGCCGCTAGCGGCGAAAATCGCACGGTTTTTGGCCGCAAGCGGCTAAAATCGCGCTATTTTTGGCCAGTAGCGGTGAAAATCGCGATTTTTGCTCGACAGCTGCGAGAATCGCATGGTTTTTGGCCGCTAAAGGCGAAAATCGCGCGGTTTTTGGCCTGTAGCGGCGAAAATCGCGCTGTTTTTGCCCGCCAGCTGCAAAAATCAATCTAAGGACCCAATGACCGCCTTGATCAATCTAGGGACCCAAGGAAACCCCTGGATCAGTTCTAAGCTATAGTTTGGCACCTTAATATAGGACCTTAATAAACCAAGCAATATACCAATAAGTTAATGAACTAATAAACCATTTAGTAAAAATACTGAAGAAATATTGGCAGGAAAGTTGGCGCCTTCAGGCCATAATTCCTGGCCACACCACCAGTCGTCAGCAGAGAACCGTCACCTCGGCGAAATCGTCATTTTTCGCAAAAGTCAAAATCAAAACCAGCCATAGAATCACTTTGAAAACATTACCATTGCATTTACCACATTCATTTACGTTTCTTTTAGTAAAGGTTTTCTTTGCTAATATTGAATATCAAAGCAATTAGAGCAATATTTAACGTGATACAGCCATCCAAAGTATGCAACAAATCATGTTCTTTTCTCAAGATATGTTAGAGTAAATTGAGTAGAAGAACATGTGATAAAAATCTAAATAAGCTTAACTATAAATGGATAATAATAAAAACAGATATATCTTTATTTCAACTTTATTAGAGATTATTTTTATTCGTCCCATTCCTTCTGCACGTGAAGAAATAATTGGTACCCAGAACAATCTGGGTACCCAAGTTCTACCTGGAACAATTTGGTGACCCAAGGAGCCCCCATGGAACATTCTGGGGACCCAAGAACCCGCTGAAAGAATCTGGTGACCCAAAGATTTCCCTGAAGCAATCTGGGGACCCAAAGACCCCCCTAAAACAATTCGAGGGCCCAAAGACCCTCTTTTAACAATATATGGAACCAAAGAACCCTCTGGAACAATCTGCGTACCCAAGGACCTCTGGAACAATGTGGTAACCCAAGGACCCCCTGGAACAATCCTTAGAATTGATCCAGGGGTTTCCTTGGGTCCCTAGAATGATCCAGGTGGTCATTGGGTCCCTAGATTGATCAAGGCGGTCATTGGGTCCTTAGATTGATCAAGGCGGTCATTGGGTCCCTAGATTGATCAAGAGGGTCCTTGGGTTACCACATTGTTCAAGGGGGTCCTTGCATCCCTAGTTTTATCCAGGGGGGGAAGGGTAATTGGGTCCCTAGAATGTTCCAGGAGTCCTTGGATCGCTAGATTGTTCCAGGGGGTCCGTGGGTCGCTAGATTGTTCCAGGGGGTCCTTGGGTTACCACATTGTTCCAGAGGTCCTTGGGTCCGCAGATTGTTCCAGAAGGATCCTTAGGTCCTCAGACGATTACAAAAAGCGTTTTTGGGTACGCAGATTGTTCCAGAGGGTTCTTTGGTTCCATATATTGTTAAAAGAGGGTCTTTGGGCCCTCTAATTGTTCTAGGAGGGTCTTTGGGTCCCCAGATTGTTTCAGGGAAAACTTTGGGTCACCAGATTCTTTCAGCGGGTTCTTGGGTCCCCAGAATATAGTTTTGCACCTTGAAATAAAAAGTTAATAAATCAATCAATATATCCAATACGTTAATGAACTAATAAACCATTTAGTAAAAATACTGAAGAAATATTGGCCTATTTTCAGTTTCAAATTACGACTTTTTATACCGAAAATATGCCAATTACTGAAAACGGCGATGGGTCATATTTTGCCCAAACCCCCCTGCAGTTTTTAAAATGTCTGAAATGTCGGAAATTTGACTCCTGAGCGTGATTTTTGAGCCGAATTCTGACTCTCTGCACCTATTTTCAGTTTCAAATTACGACCTTTCATACCGAAAATATGCCAATTACTGAAAACGGCGAAGGGTCATATTTTGCCCAAACCCCCCTGCAGTTTTCAAAATGTCTGAAATGTCGGAAATTTGACTCCTGAGCGTGACTTTTGAGCCGAATTCTGACTCTCTGCATCTATTTTCAGTTTCAAATTACGACGTTTCATACCGAAAATATGCCAATTACTGAAAACGGCGATGGGTCATATTTTGCCCAAACCCCCTTGCAGTTTTTAAAATGTCGGAAATGTCGGAAATTTGACTCCTGAGCGTGATTTTTGAGCCGAATTCTGACTCTCTGCACCTATTTTCAGTTTCAAATTACGACGTTTCATACCGAAAATATGCCAATTACTGAAAACGGCGATGGGTCATATTTTGCCCAAACCCCCCTGCAGTTTTTAAAGTCGGAAATTTGACTCTTGAGCGTGATTTTTGAGCCGAATTCTGACTCTCTGCTCCTATTTTTAGTTTCAAATTACGACGTTTCATACCGAAAATATGCCAATTACTGTAAACGGCGATGGATCATATTTTGCCCAAACCCTCCTGCAGTTTTCAAAATGTCTGAAATGTCGGAAATTTGACTCCTGAGCGTGATTTTTTATCCGAATTCTGACTCTCTGCACTTATTTTCAGTTTCAAATTACGACGTTTCATACCGAAAATATGCCAATTACTGAAAACGGCGATGGGTCATATTTTGCCCAAACCCCCCTGCAGTTTTCAAAATGTCTGAAATGTCGGAAATTTGACTCCTGAGCGTGATTTTTGAGCCGAATTCTGACTCCTTGCACCTATTTTCAGTTTCAAATTATGACGTTTCATACCGAAAATATGCCAATTACTGAAAACAGCGATGGGTCATATTTTGCCCAAACCCCCCCTGCAATTTTCAAAATGTCTGAAATGTCGGAAATTTGACTCCTGAGCGTGATTTTTGAGCCGAATTCTGACTCTTTGCATCTATTTTCAGTTTCAAATTACGACGTTTCATACCGAAAATATGCCAATTACTGAAAACGGCGAGGGTCATATTTTGCCCAAACCCCCCCTGCAGTTTTTAAAATGTCTGAAATGTCGGAAATTTGACTCCTGAGCGTGATTTTTGAGCCAAATTCTGACTCTTTGCACCTATTTTCAGTTTCAAACTACGACGTTTCATACCGAAAATATGCCAATTACTGAAAACGGCGATTGGTCATATTTTGCCCAAACCCCCCTTCAGTTTTTAAAATGTCTGAAATGTCGGAAATTTGACTCCTGAGCGTGATTTTTGAGCCGAATTCTGACTCTCTGCACCTATTTTCAGCTTCAAATTACGACGTTTCATACCGAAAATATGCCAATTACTGCAGACGGTGATGGGTCATATTTTGCCCAAACCCCCCTGCAGTTTTCAAAATGTCTGAAATGTCGGAAATTTGACTCCTGAGCGTGATTTTTTGTCCGAATTCTGACTCTCTGCACCTATTTTCAGTTTCAAATTACGACGTTTCATACCGAAAATATGCCAATTACTGAAAACGGCGATGGGTCATATTTTGCCCAAACCCACCTGCAGTTTTTAAAATGTCTGAAATGTCGGAAATTTTACTCCTGAGCGTGATTTTTGAGCCTAATTCTGACTCTTTGCACCTATTTTCAGTTTCAAATTACGCCGTTTCATACCGAAAATATGCCAATTACTGAAAACGGCGATTGGTCATATTTTGCCCAAACCCACCTTCAGTTTTTAAAATGTCTGAAATGTCGGAAATTTGACTCCTGAGCGTGATTTTTGAGCCGAATTCTGACTCTTTGCACCTATTTTCAGTTTCAAATTACGACGTTTCATACCGAAAATATGCCAATTACTGAAAACGGCGATTGGTCATATTTTGCCCAAACCCCCCTTCAGCTTTTAAAATGTCTGAAATGTCGGAAATTTGACTCCTGAGCGTGATTTTTGAGCCGAATTCTGACTCTCTGCACCTATTTTCAGTTTCAAATTACGACGTTTCATACCAAAAATATGCCAATTACTGTAAACGGTGATGGGTCATATTTTGCCCAAACCCCCCTGCAGTTTTCAAAATGTCTGAAATGTCGGAAATTTGAATCCTGAGCGTGAATTTTGAGCCAAATTCTGACTCTCTGCACCTATTTTCAGTTTCAAATTACGACGTTTCATACCGAAAATAAGCCAATTACTGAAAACGGCGATGGGTCATATTTTGCCCAAACCCCCCTGCAGTTTTTAAAATGTCTGAAATGTCGGAAATTTGACTACTGAGCGTGATTTTTGAGCCGAATTCTGACTCGCCACACCTATTTTCAGTTTCAATTTACGACGTTTCATACCAAAAATATGCCAATTACTGTAAACGGCGATGGGTCATATTTTGCCCAAACCCCCCTGCAGTTTTCAAAATGTCTGAAATGTCGAAAATTTGACTCCTGAGCGTGATTTTTGAGCCGAATTCTGACTCTCTGTACCTATTTTAGGTTTAAAATTACGACGTTTCATACCGAAAATTTGCCAATTACTGAAAACGGCGATGGGTCATATTTTGCCCAAACCCCCCTGCAGTTTTCAAAATATCTGAAATGTCGGAAATTTGACTCCTGAGTGTAATTTTTGAGCCGAATTCTGACTCTCTGCACCTAATTTCAGTTTCAAACTACGACGTTTCATACCGAAAATATGCCAATTACTGAAAACGGCGATGGGTCATATTTTGCCCAAACCCCCCTGCAGTTTTTAAAATGTCTGAAATGTCGGAAATTTGACTCCTGAGCGTGATTTTTTATCCGAATTCCGGCTCTCTGCACCTATTTTCAGTTTCAAATTACGACTTTTTATACCGAAAATTTGCCAATTACTGAAAACGGCGATGGGTCATATTTTGCCCAAACCCCCCTGCAGTTTTCAAAATGTCTGAAATGTCGGAAATTTGACTCCTGAGCGTGATTTTTTATCCGAATTCTGACTCTTTGCACCTATTTTCAGTTTCAAATTACGAAATTTATACCGAAAATATGCCAATTACTGAAAACGGCAATAGGTCATATTTTGCCCAAACCCCCCTGCAGTTTTCAAAATGTCTGAAATGTCGGAAATTTGACTCCTGAGCGTGATTTTTGAGCCGAATTCTGACTCTCTGTACCTATTTTAGGTTTAAAATTACGACGTTTCATACCGAAAATATGCCAATTACTGAAAACGGCGATGGGTCATATTTTGCCCAAACCCCCCTGCAGTTTTCAAAATATCTGAAATGTCGGAAATTTGACTCCTGAGTGTAATTTTTGAGCCGAATTCTGACTCTCTGCACCTAATTTCAGTTTCAAACTACGACGTTTCATACCGAAAATATGCCAATTACTGAAAACGGCGATGGGTCATATTTTGCCCAAACCCCCCTGCAGTTTTTAAAATGTCTGAAATGTCGGAAATTTGACTCCTGAGCGTGATTTTTTATCCGAATTCCGGCTCTCTGCACCTATTTTCAGTTTCAAATTACGACTTTTTATACCGAAAATTTGCCAATTACTGAAAACGGCGATGGGTCATATTTTGCCCAAACCCCCCTGCAGTTTTTAAAATGTCTGAAATGTCGGAAATTTGACTCCTGAGCTTGATTTTTGAGCCGAATTCTGACTCTCTGCACCTATTTTCAGTTTCAAATTACGACGTTTCATACCGAAAATATGCCAATTACTTTAAACGGCGATGGGTCATATTTTGCCCAAACCCCCCTGCAGTTTTCAAAATGTCTGAAATGTCGGAAATTTGACTCCTGAGCGTAATTTTTTATCCGAATTCTGACTCTTTGCACCTATTTTCAGTTTCAAATTACGAAATTTATACCGAAAATATGCCAATTACTGAAAACGGCAATGGGTCATATTTTGCCCAAACCCCCCTGCAGTTTTCAAAATGTCTGAAATGTCGGAAATTTGACTCCTGAGCGTGATTTTTGAGCCGAATTCTGACTCTCTGCACCTATTTTCAGTTTCAAATTACGACTTTTTATACCGAAAATTTGCCAATTACTGAAAACGGCGATGGGTCATATTTTGCCCAAACCCCCCTGCAGTTTTCAAAATGTCTGAAATGTCGGAAATTTAACTCCTGAGCGTGATTTTTGAGCCGAATTCTGACTCTTTGCACCTATTTTCAGTTTCAAATTACGACGTTTCATACCGAAAATATGCCAATTACTGAAAACGGCGATGGGTCATATTTTGCCCAAACCCCCCTTCAGTTTTTAAAATGTCTGAAATGTCGGAAATTTGACTCCTGAGCGTGATTTTTGAGCCGAATTCTGACTCTCTGCACCTATTTTCAGTTTCAAATTACGACGTTTCATACCAAAAATATGCCAATTACTGTAAACAGTGATGGGTCATATTTTGCCCAAACCCCCCTGCAGTTTTCAAAATGTCTGAATTGTCGGAAATTTGAATCCTGAGCGTGAATTTTGAGCCAAATTCTGACTCTCTGCACGTATTCGCAGTTTCAAATTACGACGTTTCATACCGAAAATAAGCCAATTACTGAAAACGGCGATGGGTCATATTTTGCCCAAACCCCCCTGCAGTTTTTAAAATGTCTGAAATGTCGGAAATTTGACTCCTGAGCGTGATTTTTGAGCCGAATTCTGACTCTCCACACCTATTTTCAGTTTCAAATTACGACGTTTCATACCGAAAATATGCCAATTACTGTAAACGGCGATGGGTCATATTTTGCCCAAACCCCCCTGCAGTTTTTAAAATGTCTGAATTGTCGGAAATTTGACTCCTGAGCGTGATTTTTGAGCCGAATTCTGACTCTTTGCACCTATTTTCAGTTTGAAATTACGACGTTTCATACCGAAAATAAGCCAATTACTGAAAACGGCGATTGGTCATATTTTGCCCAAACCCCCCTGCAGTTTTTAAAATGTCTGAAATGTCGGAAATTTGACTCCTGAGCGTGATTTTTGAGCCGAATACTGACTCTCTGCACCTATTTTCAGTTTCAAATTACGACGTTTCATACCGAAAATATGCCAATTACTGTAAACGGTGATTGGTCATATTTTGCCCAAACCCCCCTGCAGTTTTCAAAATGTCTGAAATGTCGGAAATTTGACTCCTGAGCGTGATTTTTTATCCGAATTCCAGCTCTCTGCACCTTTTTTCAGTTTCAAATTACGACTTTTTATACCGAAAATTTACCAATTACTGAAAACGGCGATGGGTCATATTTTGCCCAAACCCCCCTGCAGTTTTTAAAATGTCTGAAATATCGGAAATTTGACTCCGGAGCTTGATTTTTGAGCCGAATTCTGACTCTCTGCACCTATTTTCAGTTTCAAATTACGACGTTTCATACCGAAAATATGCCAATTACTTTAAACGGCGATGGGTCATATTTTGCCCAAACCCCCCTGCAGTTTTCAAAATGTCTGAAATGTCGGAAATTTGACTCCTGAGCGTGATTTTTTATCCGAATTCTGACTCTTTGCACCTACTTTCAGTTTCAAATTACGACATTTTAGACCGAAAATATGCCAATTACTGAAAACGGCAATGGGTCATATTTTGCCCAAACCCCCCTGCAGTTTTCAAAATGTCTGAAATGTCGGAAATTTGACTCCTGAGCGTGATTTTTGAGCCGAATTCTGACTCTCTGCACCTATTTTCAGTTTCAAATTACGACGTTTCATACCGAAAATATGCCAATTACTGTAAACGGCGATGGGTCATATTTTGCCCAAACCCCCCTGCAGTTTTTAAAATGTCTGAAATGTCGGAAATTTGACTCCTGAGCGTGATTTTTGAGCCGAATTTTGACTCTCTGCACCTATTTTCAGTTTCAAATTACGACTTTTCATACCGAAAATATGCCAATTACTGAAAACGGCGATGGGTCATATTTTGCGTAAACCCCCCTGCAGTTTTCAAAATGTCTGAATTGTCGGAAATTTGACTCCTGAGCGTGATTTTTGAGCCAAATTTTGACTCTCTGCACCTATTTTCAGTTTCAAATTACGACGTTTCATAGCGAAAATAAGCCAATTACTGAAAACGGCGATGGGTCATATTTTGCCCAAACCCCTCTGCAGTTTTCAAAATGTCTGAAATGTCGGAAATTTGACTCCTGAGCGTGATTTTTGAGCCGAATTCTGACTCTCCACACCTATTTTCAGTTTCAAATTACGACGTTTCATACCGAAAATATGCCAATTACTGTAAACGGCGATGGGTCATATTTTGCCCAAACCCCCCTGCAGTTTTCAAAATATCTGAAATGTCGGAAATTTGACTCCTGAGTGTAATTTTTGAGCCGAATTCTGACTCTCTGCACCTAATTTCAGTTTCAAATTACGACGTTTCATACCGAAAATATGCCAATTACTGAAAACGGCGATGGGTCATATTTTGCCCAAACCCTTCTGCAGTTTTTAAAATGTCTGAATTGTCGGAAATTTGACTCCTGAGCGTGATTTTTGAGCCGAATTCTGACTCTTTGCACCTATTTTCAGTTTCAAATTACGACGTTTCATACCGAAAATATGCCAATTACTGAAAACGGCGATGGGTCATATTTTGCCCAAACCCCCCTGCAGTTTTCAAAATGTCTGAAATGTCGGAAATTTGACTCCTGAGCGTGATTTTTTATCTGAATTCTGACTTTCTGCACCTATTTTAAATTTAAAATTACGACGTTTCATACCGAAAATATGCCAATTACTGAAAACGGCGATGGGTCATATTTTTGCCCAAACCCCCCTGCAGTTTCACAATTTCAGTTTCAAAAAAGGTTTGCTCTACTCGTTTTCACAGCCTCCTTGAGTGGCAGGCAGCCAATCTCTCTAATACCTTGATACATCTCCAGTTGACGCTCTTCGTTTTGTTATTCACTCTTCCGAAGAGATGAGCATCTCACTCTACTCTGCGTAGAGAGTTTCTGTGTCCTGCATCACTCCCTTTTCTTACCGGTCTGGTTTTCCTCCTTTTCAGTTTCATCATATAGCGGAATAATATGACACAATGGAGCTGTGTATTGGTGGTTTCTTGAGATTATCTTGAGATGATTTCGGGGCTTTTTTTAGTGTCCCCGCGGCTCGGTCCTCGACCAGGCCTCCACTCCCAGGAAGCAGCCCGTGACAGCTGACTAACACCCAGGTACCTATTTTACTGCTAGGTAACAGGGGCATTCAGGGTGAAAGAAACTTTGCCTATTTGTTTCTGCCTCGTGCAGGAATCGAACCCGCGCCGCAGAATTACGAGTCCCACGCGCTATCCACCAGGCTACGAGGCCCCTCATGGTAACTCACATCACATAATGGTTTCGTCTGTTTCTCTGTGTGTATGTGTGCATGAGTTTGTGTGTTTGATTGTATTTATATGTTTGTATTTTTTGCACAGGTCTACGTATCTGTTTGAGTGTACATATATGCGCGACGGATTGGTTACGAATTTGAATTTTCAGCTTTTTTTTTTAATAGACTATATCGCTCATACACTGTATTTATCCCAAACTCAATTTTTCATTTGGTGTTTGGTGTGACGAGTGTTGGAATGTTTGCTGCGTGCCTGCCCGGTTGTAGTTTAAACAGGATATGTTTACTTTTCAATATGAAAAATGCACGTGCATTCAACATAGACTTTATCATTCTATCTTTTCCTTCCCCACAAATGGTAATGCAGTTAACACTCTTCCCCCACTAATGAACTTGTTAACGGCACTACCGCAATTAGTGATCCGGCCATAACTCTGAAATGTACCCCTTTGTGCAGGCAGGACGTCGTCATTTTTTTATTTTCAGATGGGTGCGTTGGGTGTCGAATTTTCAGCCACGGTATTGTGACTTCCTTACCTTGAGGTTACCTTGAAGCCCCGGAAGCACCTCAAGGTAACCTCAAGGTAAGGAAGTCACAATACCGTGGCTGAAAATTCGACAGCCAACGCACCCATCTGAAAATAAAGAAAATGACGACGTTTCGGTCCATCCTGGACCATTATCATGTCGCGAAAAAGAGTGGTAGAGATAGTCAATAAGGTGAGAATGTGAAGTGAAAGACGACACTAAATTATACAATAGAAGTTGAAGTGTATTATAAAAATGTTTTTTTTATATTTGTTAACGTGGTTTGATGTATTGGTTATTTGGTGCCAACGTCACATCTATTGTAGCCGACTTTATCTACTACAAAACTATATGGGTTCGGGATCCTGTGATGGATATGCTTGCATGCCTCTTACTACTGATAGTTCTGTTACTTCTGATGTTCCTATTATCCCACTGATGTCTGTTATCTCACTGATGTCTCTGTTGTTTCTGATGTCTCTATTATCTCACTGATGTCTCTTATCTCACTGATGTCTCTGTTACTTCTGATGTCCCTATTATCTCACTGATATCTCTATTATCTCACTGATGTCTATTATCTCTCTGATGTCTCTGTTATTTCTGATGTCCCTATTATCTCACTGATATCCAAGTTGCTGCTCTGTTGTTACTTAGGTCTCTATTGCTATTGAAATTAGTTATATTTTCATCTCTGTTGTTACTAAGTCCTTTCTTGCTACTGGTTTTTCTCTTATTAATGACTTTTTTCTTTTGCTGCCAGACCAAAGACGAAACTTTTACAACACTATTGCTCTCTATGGTGGAGTATTATTGCACACTAACAGCCTCACTCAAATTTGGAGATATTGCTAACCTGGGAAAAGTGCTAAGGTCTTTTACTGCCTGAATCCCCTCTATAAAACATATAAAATATTTGGATCGTATACAATTTGGGAAACCGTTTTCTCTAGAACGCAGATGAGAGAGAGAGATGCATAATAATTTACACTTGGAAAACATTAAAGAGACTGGTTCTAAATTTGCACACGGAAATCACTAAACATGAGAGCAAGAGGCATGGCAGGAAGTGCAAAAATAGCCCCTGTAGAAAGCAGAGGTGCAAAAATTACACTGAGTTACAAATCTAGCAGCACTAAAAGCCGAAGACTTTTCGGCACTCTAAACATAACTAGCTGACCGCTACACATAAGGGTCATAACTGGCAATCCCCTCACAGTGTTCAAGAGAGAACTGAATAAGCACCTCCAAAGGATACCTGATCAACCAGGTTGTGACTCATACGTCAGGTTGCGAGCAGCCGCGTCCAACAGCCTGGTTGATCAGTCCAGCAACCAGGAGGCCTGGTCGACGACCGGGCCGCGGGGACGCTAAGCCCCGGAAGCACCTCAAGATAACCTCAAGGTGACCTCTCACAGTGTTCGAGAAAACTTCACAAACACCTCCAGAGGATACCGGGTCAACCGGGCTGTGATTCATACGTCAGGCTGCGAGAAACTGCGTCTAACAATCTGGCTGACCAGACTACTAACCAGAAGCCCTGGACATGGCCGGGGGGGACATTCGACCAGCAACAGGTAGACAATAGGTATTGGGTCTATGCTATCTATGCTGCAGGATGTTTGTTGCTCATGATGCTGCTGCTGTATTTGTTGCTGAGGCCTCTAATGGTGCCTCTAATGGTGCCTCTAATGTTGCTGTGTATTCCCTGTGGCTCTCTGCTTTGTTATACTGCCCGTGTTTCATCTGTCTATATTGCTGCTACTGTCTGTATTACTGTCTCTTTTGATGCTCTCGTAGCTGTCGTCTTTGCAGTCTGGTCCATGTTACTGGGACAGTTTCTGTCAGGGCTGTTGTGGCAAGTATATCCCACCTATGTTACATGACAAACCTTCCTTGTGCATTTCCTGCATATGTAAATATATTTTTGTATGTGAAGACATTTCTTATTGCAGTCTTAACGTTGTCGTTCTAATTAAAATGTTCAAAATAATTATATATATATATATATATATATATATATATATATATATATATATATATATTATATATAATGTGTTTTGTGTGTTTAATTCTACATAATATTAACAGTGACATCTAGTGCTTGCTTACATGCACGTCGAAAATTAAACAGAGAGCGTCGACCCATTCAGTGGACAGAGTCCTGTTATCACAGGCTGCAGATTCAAGCTGACCTTTTCATCTTTGCACTGAAACATTGCTGCTCGAATTTAATGTTACATGTGAAAGCTGCTCTGTTTATGCCATGAATTAAATATTAGGTTAAGCTGGGCTTTATCTGTGCAAATTACTGACCAGATAAATGAATTTAATGTATTTGCTTCGTATGGGAGATCAATGTCCTTCTATAGGCGTATTTTATATTCTGGATGAAAGATTGCCTGTGATCCTTGATACCTTAGTCTAATTTTGAATTTGCTTTTTAAATTCCAACACTGACTGTCAGTTTGTATGTCGCCGTAATTTTCTGACGGTAAACAAATGGGGAAAACGAAATCAGCAAAATGTAGCCACTCAATTGACAGTAACAATGCATAACGAGAGGAAATATAAAAATATTCCTCTCCAGCAGTATATTAATACAAGCTTCTGAGGCTAATGGTGGTAAATAACACTGTTGACACAATCACATTACACACAGCCACTTCTCTAAAGCCTCGCTTCCAAAAATTGCAGTTTTGGAAAGCTTAATGAGCGGGACTTTCCTGTATTACATGAGCACCATAGCTCGGTCTGAATACAGTTTAGTATGCTTCTATATTGACCAAACTACAATGAGAATGGTCCAGGACGGACCGAAACGTCGTCGTCCCTTCACTTTCTAGTATGTAGTTTGGTCAACATATTTCAGCCACGTTATTGTGACTCCTCGTCAGCATCTGTATATAGTTATTTTTATTATAATATTTATTATTATTATTGATCATATTATTAGCACTACCTATCATGGGTGGGTTGACACATCATAAAGCCTATAGATTTTCTTTGCCTAAATCTCCAAGTGGTTTGGCACCATTCCCCCCTGTTGGGATCGAACTGTCGACAACCCAACACATTTAATTT
Organism: Procambarus clarkii; assembly: GCF_040958095.1. Classification (NCBI taxonomy): domain Eukaryota; kingdom Metazoa; phylum Arthropoda; class Malacostraca; order Decapoda; family Cambaridae; genus Procambarus; species Procambarus clarkii. The sequence continues at coordinate 9,936,920 of NC_091232.1, forward strand.
AGGTTTATTCTGAATGTTTATCCTATGCTTCGTTGTACTACAACGGGGTACATGAATCTGAACAGGTGTCAGCCTCAGCCGGACCTGTTGTCAGGTGCGACACACTTTGTGCTGAGGTCTGACAAAGGACAAGAAAATAAGATGGTATAAAACTTCATCATGGATATATTCGGATATATCTCTAATCGCCTTATATACAATATATTACATGTATATATATGTGTGCATTGTACACAAGTACAGTTATATATATATAGAGAGAGAGAGAGAGACACTGCGACCATGAAATGGTCGTCTCTTATCCGATTGTTCTTTCCACGTATAAATTCATCCACATGTCCGTAATTAGGACCACTGTTCGGAAAATCAGCGCGTTACCTCCACGCCGACCTCTAAATCTCAAAGCTGTTACCTTCCATACTTTCAAGAACGTCGACCATGCCTAGAGGTCCTCTTCCTTCGTGAGGGTGGAGCACACTAACAGTTGGGTCCGGTGGTCACACATCCAAACGCGACGACAGCCTGTTGACTCAATGGAGGGGAGTAGATGTCTGTCTCTCCACATGCTCCGGCCAGCACACGTTACCTCGCCCGGTGGTTCTGATTGGCTAACAGAAATTCCCGCCACCGGACGAGCCATACCATGCTGACCGTTAACGACCTCCATGGTTGTTAACCTCGTTCTTCCTGTAATAATGAACGTATGACTTAAATAATCGTGCCTTTATGCGATGACATACCACGATACGATATATCGTAACACCCCCCCCCCCACGGTCCCATCCCAAATCCTAATCCTTATCCAAGTGCTATAAATTTGTAATGGCTTGGCGCTTTCTCCTCATAATTCCTTTCCCTTCTGCCTACATAGTTACTTAACTTTGCTTTCTCGCTAGCGAGGACGGGAGAACATCCTGAGGAAAGCCTTCTTTAATTGTATATAAAACACATCAGATTTATCGGAGTTTTCCAATTAAATTTGTGAAGTGTAGCCCCATTGAGGGGCCATTTTTGGGAAATAATTTTTAACTTTAATAAATTAGAGGATGAGAATGGGTTGTAACCATACGCAACACAGTAAGGAACAACTTGGCCAAATTAGCTCGTGTTTTTCCCCTCAGAAACACGACATTTGTGTGACAAGAAGGATCATTATGTCGCGCTTGTTAGTGTACGAAGTCTAGTTAGGTTAGTCTTGTGTGCCCGGCGCCGCCGCGAAGAAACACGCTCGCGTCAACATCAACAACAAACAGGGTTACTTGTAGGAGGATAATGATGTTGGCTTGGCTAGACAGACGACGAACTGCGACCCTCCAGGGAAGAAGAAGAGGGCACTTGAGACGACTCTTGTAAGGAAGATGTTTGGTATTATGTCATAACCTTCCCTCGTCATGCATGACGATGACGACGATCACTTCAGCTGTTCCCGTCAGTCATCGTTGTCAGTAGATGACCCTGACTATAGATCTTCCTTGTTTAGTTCGTCTTGTGGCATCTCTGCAGTGATAAAATGAAACGTTGTCGTCCCTTCACCTTCTAGTGTGTGGTCTGGTCAACATAAAATGAAACTCCTGTTTCCTTCCTTTTCATATAGGGGGAAGGAGGGAATTATTTAGAAATAGACGTTCAATTTTCGTTCGTGTGTCAGTCCTCTTCAAAATGTGTCCGGGTCTTTTAAAAGAACTTTTATGTCTATTTTTACCAGACGAGCATCACGCATACACTCTACTCACTAATTAGTATCTCTCCATTAGCATTCTGTGAAAGGGATCGTTAGTAAACTTTACTCGTTCATTTCTGTTATGTACTGGTTTTAGACACCAGGGGCCAGATTCACGAAGCAGTTACGCAAGCACTTACGAACCTGTACATCTTTTCTCAATCTTTGGCGGCTTTGTTTACAATTATTAAAGTTAATGAGTTTCGAAGCACCAGGAGGCTGTTTATAACAATAACAACAGTTGATTGGCAAGTTTTCATGCTTGTAAACTGTTTAATAAATGTAAACAAACCCGTAAAAGATTGAGGAAAGATGTACACGTTCGTAAGTACTTGCGTAACTGCTTCGTGAATCCGGGTCCTGGGCAATTATAAATGGTGTGTTTCTTTCTTTATATATGTATACCGAGGTTTAGATTAAACCAAAGAAAAGTATGATAGAACCGTGAAGAAAGTTAGTAAAGGAAGAGTTAGGAGAATAAACAGGAGGTAGCACTATCATATTATTTGTTAATGTAAAATCTTGCCATTTTTAACATAGTTAAACATATTTTTATATAATAGTTATTCACATTGCGTTTTTGGGCAGAAAATTTGGAGGACAGTATACATTATTTTGTTATAATTTAGGCCATAGTTCTGAAGCTAGATAGATTATACGGTACAATGAATTCCACAATTGATAATAGTTTCACAATCAGTTCCCAATTACTGTTGACTTCCTAGCATCGAACAGTAAATGCACGGTGCCCATTCATCGTATCCTGCCCAGGATTCGAACCTAGGTTCTCGCGCTTGCAAGGCGAAAGTGCTACCCACTACTCCCAAAGATTCCTCTGAGGAGATTGAGAGTATTTCTCCATGTTACCGAAGAAAAAAATGTTTGTTACCGCTTTAGAAAAAGAGAACAATACGTGAATATTGTGTCATCTACTAAGGAATTGAAGTAAATAGTACACCACTTTTGAAAAACATAGACTTGAGTATGGTCCAGGACGGTCCGAAACGTCGTCGTCCCTTCACTTTCTAGTGTGTGGTTTGGTCAACAAATTTCAACCACGTTATTGTGACTCCTCGTCTGCAAAAACATAGAACTCTCGATGAACATTGCGCCATTTGCAACATTTTTACCATGCAGAAAAGTCATGAATCTGTAATATGAATGTCAATATTTCCTCAAAAATGCATTTCTCCGCTTGACAATTTATGAAAATAAATATTATTAGTGGAGCAAGAGGCCTCGGGATGGCAGAATTAGCTAAGGAAAAGACCAGAAACAGGAAAAGATTTCGAGTGTCGCCAGGGAAGGTGAAGGCAAAACCGGATTTACATATTTGGGTCGTCTGTTGTCGGCTCTAGCGGACACACCGGCTGCGGCTTTTACCAGATATTACTTGTATACATAAGGAGATAAACATTGTTTAGTTTTATATAAATACAATACATATAGATATATATATCATCACGTGTTAATTTTCGTGATTTACACACACACACATATATATATATATATATAGAGTGTAAGAAGGTTTCTTAAGGTTCTTGGTTCCAGGCTCATTGACACTACAAGAGACCTTAGAGGGGCAAGTTTTCTCTTCCAGCGCCTCAGTGTCGCGATCCAAAGGGGGAATGCTCGCTGCATCCTCGGTTCCTGACCGGCGTCGGAGGAGTTCGAAGAAATCTACAGCCTCTAGGAAAAAAACTTCTTCTTATGTCCTCTTAATGTTAATTTTTTGTATTCAATCATGGGGGACCAGATGCTATGGCAGGAGTCTTTCATTGAGCCAGCATGGGGACCAGATGTTATGGCAGGAGTCTTTCATTGACCCAGCATGGGGACCAAATATAAAACAAAGTACATCTAGTTAATTGAGAGGGCATTACCACCTAATCAACGTTTTCTGTATGAACTGACGGGTCAAATTATTGCCCATATCGCCCCGAGCGCCACGTCTGCTGTACATACTTGTAAATAAAAATATTCTATCCAACGTCACGTCGGGCTGATGCAGATTGCTGTGTTGCAGCTTATGACTCAAACAATACAATTTAAGCACCTTGCACAAAAGTACAAGAATACAGTAACAATTCATGGTTGTCCATCACGAAACTTAAAATTTTAACTGTATATAAATGTACAAATAAACTGTTTCGAACAATGTATTACAAATGTAAAGCTTTTATCAAGCAATAATAAATGCTCAAAATCATTCTGGATTCAAAGCAATTTAATTTTTAATTAAGAGCTCAATATACGGGGCACATTCATGTTTTGGGTTGGCGAACAAGCGGATGTGTATGTTAGTGGGAAGTTAACGAGAGAGAGAGAGAGAGAGAGAGAGAGAGAGAGAGAGAGAGAGAGAGAGAGAGAGAGAGAGAGAGAGAGAGAGAGAGAGAGAGAGAGAGAGAGAGAGGGAGAGGGAGAGGGAGAGGGAGAGGGGGGGAGAGAGAGAGAGAGGGAGAGGGGGGGGGGGGAGAGAGAGAGAGAGAGAGAGAGAGAGAGAGAGAGAGAGAGAGAGAGAGAGAGAGAGAGAGAGAGAGAGAGAGAGAGAGAGAGAGAGAGAGAGAGAGAGAGAGAGAGAGAAAACGTGCTCACCTGGCTGAGTTTCCGAGGGTCGAGCTACAGCTCTTAGATCCCACCTCTCAGCTTTCAACTAATGTTCAGATTACAGCGTTTTTTTGTTTTTGGTTTAGTCATGTTTGAACCCATTTCCGGGGTCTTGTTTCCATTACATAACTGACTTTTCTCTTCCATTTATTTATTCCCCTGACACTGAAGGAGCTCTTTAATGAGTCCCTGTGTCTCATTCATAAGTTTACTTTCCCACTTTGTTCCCATATTTGTGTCGCATCCATTTTGAAATATATGTCCTTGTTTACCATTTGTTCACATTTCTCCTGCTTTTCTCTTCCAGTCACGTTGACTGAGTTTCCTTAGTTTCTCCTCGTACTTCATGCCTATCAGATCTAGGACTTGTCTCGTTGCATTCCTTTGGATATTATCCCGCTTTATTTTGTGGTTGACATGATTTGGATTCCAAGTTGGTGCCGTACATTACCGAATTAATCAGTTAAACAATGTATACGGTGTCCTGAATGATTCCCTGCTCAAGTGTCCGAAGGCAATGCTAAAATAGGTGATAACCATATTATTAATAAAATCAATAATTAATATGATGATAATCATAATAATAGTGACTAAATTTGATTGAACATTAAAGTAAAACAACAGAATAGTGATATCGTTAAGTAAGGAATTCTCCTGACCTTTGGACATATTGTATAATAGATTTGGGAATTTCAGAATATAAAGGTCAAATAGACTAGTAGCCCTAAAGCAGTTTAAGGCCACAAGTCTATTACGTGTCAAAGAATAACAAGACTCCTCTTCTTTTTGTCCGGAAATATCACTAAATCCAAAGATTTCTAGATTATACACGATACATGAATTTGATCCGTTTCGAAATTTCTCAGAAGCGTGATTCTTGAACCCTTTAACAAATGAATCTCACCGGCAAATGTGAAATTGACGAATACATTCCAGATATCCAGGTTCCTCCACACATTTCCTCAGGAAATATTTGAATGCATATCACTGAGGAAGGAGGAGGCTATGCTGACAAGAAAGGCCCCTAGAGGCTGCCCGCCCCTTCCCTTGCATCTCCCACACCATATATATATATAAATATATATCCCGCCTTTTTGACTCTTGGGTCCCGCCTTTCTAGCCACCGGTTGTTTATAGCAATGACTCCTGTCCTATTTCCCTATTAAATCTAGTTTTAAAATTATGAAGTGAGTTTGCTTCCACAACTTGCTCCTTAAGTGCATTCCATTTTTCCACTACTCTAACGTTAAAAGAAAACTTCGTAACATCTCTGTGACTATTCCAGCTTATACCTCTATCTCCTCTTTCTGTTAGCATTCAGTGTGAACATTTCGTCTATTTCCACTCTGACAAACCCCCTGAGTATTTTATATGTTTCTATCATATCCCCTATGTCCCCTTCTTTTTATTAGTGCCGTCATGTTTAGTTCCTTCAGACGCTCTTCATACCCCATCCTTCGTAAGTAACTGTGTGTGTGTGTGTGTGTGTGTGTGTGTGTGTGTGTGTGTGTGTGTGTGTGTGTGTGTGTGTGTGTGTGTGTTTGTGTGTGTACTCACCTAGTTGTGCTTGCGGGGGTTGAGCTCTGGCTCTTTGGTCCCGCCTCTCAACCGTCAATCAACAGGTGTATAGGTTCCTGAGCCTATTGGGCTCTTTCATATCTACACTTGAAACTGTGTATGGAGTCAGCCTCCACCACATCACTTCCTAATGCATTCCATTTGTCAACCACTGACACTAAAAAAGTTCTTTCTAACATCTAAAAAGAATGTGTGTGTGTGTGTGTGTGTGTGTGTGTGTGTGTGTGTGTGTGTGTGTGTGTGTGTGTGTGTGTGTGTGTGTGTGTGTGTGTATGTGTGTGTGAGTGTGTATTACTTTGTCATGTAGATTCTGATTCTCGACATAACCAGAATTTACATTTTTGTTGTTTTATCTAAGACATGCTAATGAAGAATTATGCATGTCTTAGGTCAAAGAACGTAAGACATGCATAATTTGGGTTCGTTGGTTTTTATTGCTCGCTGTATCGTTATCAAATGAACATGAATATGCAAATATAATAAGGTTTGTACATTCGCGTGTTGATAATGAATTCTTTGATCAGCAATTTAAAGCAGATTCTCTTTTACACTAGTAATTACAGGATGAATTTTGCATTCTAGTGGAATACTTGCAAAAACTGAGAGGACAAAATTTCTGCTAGATACAAAATTTTTGGGTACTGGTGCTAATTATTGTTTTTTATGCAATAAATACTGCAGTTTTTATCTGAAATATTAGTAGTGCTCGCAATATTCTGTTCACACATTGGGATACTTAATTAAACTTAATTAGTCTGAGTCCTGTGCTAACAATGTAACAGAAATTATACCTCACACTCATACAAATTAGACAGGTCTAGTTAATCCCTATTAAAATCTAATGTTTATCTCATTCGCGTATTACGAGTGGTTTACAATAATTGTAAATACTTGAAGTATGTGCTATTGCAGTCCCATGATGTGCCACAATGTACAAAATATTGAGTACTACCCAGAAAGGAACGACCCCAAACCACCCATCTAACCTAACCTAACCTAATCTAACCAAACCTAACCTAACCTAACCTAACCTAACCTAACTTTATCTATCAACGTACAGTAAACTTGCATTTTTGTGAGCAGTAACCATTCAAAATACTTTGTTATTTGTACGTTTGGGGACTATAACGTACAAAATAAGACGCATTAGTCATTAGTTGTGAGAACAAGTTGCTCTATGACAATTATTTTACCGACATGAGACCCATTTTCATAACTACAAGTTGTCAGGAGATTCAGTTTCGTCGTCGTCATCACCAGAAGTGAAGACCCTGACCAACACAACCACCCATCACCCAGTATATACACTTGGCCTGCATCACGACTTGTAATCATGAAGCAGTCGTTGGTGAGCTGCAATAACCATGTGGCAAATGAGAGGAAGGTTACAATAGGTAATCATTAGGAGAAACCACTAATCCAGTGTGATTATTGTGATCCAGGAGACCTGATTGCAAGGAGTTGGGATAAGAGGACAAGGAGCTGGGATGTGAGAACAAGTTGCTGGGATACGAGGACAAGAAAGTGGGATATAAAATAATGTGCTGGGCTATGACACCAAGGAGCTGCAATAGGAGAACAATGTGCTGGGATATGAGGACAAAAAGATGTTATTTGTGGACAAGGAGCTGCGATATGAGAGCAAGGAGCTGGGATATGAAGACAAGAAGCTGGGACATGAGCCGGCTACACTAAGAACGGTGTAATGACCCCTGCACTGAGGTCTGGGTGATGAATTCCTTGTACTGAGGTATATGAGGTCACCTTTAATACACGAGGACACACACACACACACACACACACACACACACACACACACACACACACACACACACACACACACACACACACACACACACACACGAAAGATTAAGATGATTCGCACGCAAACATTTTCTGGAGTAACTCCAACTATTTTTCACATTATTGAGTATTCAGAGCTGATAAATATTCAACTTGGTGTCAAACTGGATCTACTTCAAGTTATAAGCCTTTAGAACTGCATCGTATTTTTTCCTCTACTTGGCTTTATGCAGTATTATGTCATCCGATAGTGTTTAGTATCTTAAAGTTTAGTTTTCAGAGGGAATGTAATTCTATCTTTATTTCATATACAAAGATGGCACATTTTCACGCAAGGTTGAGAGGTCCCACGTTATGGATAATTTTACAGGAATTGTTGCTACGAAAAGATGAATGACGCAGCTCTCTTAAATCAATATTAGATCTGGTTAGGAACTTAAGTGGTAATCATACTCGCTATCAGTCCATGGGTTCAGAATTTGATTTCTGCTGAGAACGAAGTTTCAAAAGATCATTTTATGCTAGATACAGATATATAACCAAATCGAACACTAGTTTGTCTTTAAAACCATTTTGGTTCATTATTAATATCCGGTCCTCAACCACTTGAATCATTGGGAATCGAACACCGACCTGCAAGGAGCAAAGCTGTTCCTGTACCGACCAAAGTAGTTAGGGAGACATAACTTCTTGTCTCTATCGTCTCTGGTGGTGACTCCAGACATATGAATGAGCCGACTCTTAATTCCTTCCGACTCTTAACGGAGAATGGCCAAACTGGTGATTTAGTGTTGAGTTTCCCCCCAGCTGAATACTGCAATTACAAAATCCCACAAATCGCAGAGAGTAAATGTCTCGGCTCTATACCACATTGGGACCCTCACATGTCCCACAACATATGTGGCAGATCTATGCTTTGAGCTATATATATATATATATATATATATATATATATATATATATATATATATATATATATATATATATATATATATATATATATATATATATATATGTATATATATATATATGTATATAAATATATATATATATATATATATATATATATATATATATATATATATATATATATATATATATATATATATATAATATGCAATACCCGTATTGTGAGCTATATTTGTATTAAATCACCGGCCATCCATCAGACGTTATCCCTTTAAATCCCTTAAAATTAAGCTGAAGTATTATAACTAATATGCAAAGAACCCAAGAACGTTCAGGAATGTTATCAACAACTATATAATTGTTCTTTGGCGATTTTCTCTAACAACTAACAATGTAGTTCAGCAAATAACTTGAATTTTAAGCTCTCTGAACTATCTTAAGTAGGAATGACAAGATACACAAGTGATGGGACAAGATATACATGATACGCAAAATACCTCTCAATACATATCACAGACATTTTCTAACTACTCGACGCACGATCAATATTTATGTTCTTAAACATACGTGCCACAAACGGACACCACCAACGCTGAACAAACACACACCACCAACGCTGTACAAACACACACCACCAACGCTGAACAAACACACCACCAACGCTGAACACACACACACACCACAACACAGAACACACACACACACCACAACACAGAACACACACACACACACACCACAACGCAGAACACACACACACCACCAACACAGAACAAACACACACACCACCAACGCAGAACACACAAACACACACACACCACCAACGCAGAACACACACACACACCACCAACGCAGAACACACAAACACACACACACCACCAACGCAGAACACACAAACACACACACACCACCAACGCAGAACACACACACACCACCAACGCAGAACACACAAACACACACACACCACCAACGCAGAACACACACACACCACCAACGCTGAACACACACACACCACCAACGCAGAACACACACACACACCACCAACGCAGAACACACACACACACCACCAACGCTGAACACACACACACCACCAACGCAGAACACACACACACACCACCAACGCAGAACACACACACACACCACCAACGCAGAACACACACACACCACCAACGCAGAACAAACACACACACCACCAACGCAGAACACACACACACCACCAACGCAGAACACACACACACACCACCAACGCAGAACACACACACACACCACCAACGCTGAACACACACACACCACCAACGCAGAACACACACACACCACCAACGCAGAACACACACACACCACCAACGCTGAACACACACACACCACCAACGCAGAACAAACACACACACCACCAACGCAGAACACACACACACACCACCAACGCAGAACACACACACACCACCAACGCAGAACACACACACACCACCAACGCAGAACAAACACACACACCACCAACGCAGAACACACACACACCACCAACGCAGAACACACACACACACCACCAACGCAGAACACACACACACACCACCAACGCTGAACACACACACACCACCAACGCAGAACACACACACACCACCAACGCTGAACACACACACACCACCAACGCAGAACAAACACACACACCACCAACGCAGAACACACACACACACCACCAACGCAGAACACACACACACCACCAACGCAGAACACACACACACACCACAACACAGAACACACACACACACCACAACACAGAACACACACACACACCACAACACAGAACACACACACACACACACCACAACACAGAACACACACACACCACAACACAGAACACACACACACACCACAACACAGAACACACACACACACACACACCACAACACAGAACACACACACACACCACAACACAGAACACACACACACACCACAACACAGAACACACACACACACACACACCACAACACAGAACACACACACACACCACAACACAGAACACACACACACACCACAACACAGAACACACACACACACACACACCACAACACAGAACACACACACACACACACACCACAACACAGAACACACACACACACCACAACACAGAACACACACACACACCACAACACAGAACACACACACACACACACACCACAACACAGAACACACACACACACCACAACACAGAACACACACACACACCACCAACGCAGAACATACACACACACACACACCACAACACAGAACACACACACACACCACAACACAGAACACACACACACACCACAACACAGAACACACACACACACCACCAACGTAGAACAAACACCTACTACAACCTTGCCCCAATATATCGAGCAAAAGGGCTTGAAGCACCTCAATTATTGGTGCTGTAGGCTGTCCCAGTGGATACTAATGGCCAGGAGGCGCTCTTTGATGTAACTGTTCAGAGCCTTTCGCTTTGATGCCCTGTTTTGTAGGGGGAGTTAATGAAGTCTCCAACTCCTGGTGACTGTATGTTATAAAGCACAATATAATACAATTGCAGCCAATACAATACTTTACAAAATAATACAATACCATGCTATGTAATCACGGCATTTAATGCACATTTCATTATATATAAAGCAGCATTATATTTATATATAATAAATTCCATACAATGTTTTATATTATACAATATAATTCAAAACTATTATATTCAACGAAACAATACAGCAGCTTACAGTAAACATTAAACCACTTGGTACTGTATTATCTTTAGGTACAGCAATCCTAACTGCGAAAACTAACTTCAAATAGTACTTTAACTGCACAAATCTTACTGAATTTTCTCTAAGCATCATTAATAATAAGGAAACATACGTATATTAAACAAAATTAAAAGTGAAAGTATGACAAATTCATATAAATAAATTGTGATTTTTTCTTTTATTTGCGTAAATCAGTATAGCTGAGAGAGTCGACATCACCCTATATAAACTTATTCCGGAAAATGTGATGAAAAAGAAAGTGGTCCAAATTAGTTAGTCTCGTGGTAAATAATAATAAAAAAGGTCTATTGCGGTTATGTACATGAAATTGCGAGAGGGAATGAGTCTGGGAAATTACACTCTGCGTTTATGAATGTGCTTCGAATTGGATACATTTTACCCAGATTAGATGGAGAGGGAAGAGCGAGGTGGAGGATTGATAATTGCATTAAGTGGTTAGGTACAGCTGGGTAATGGAGACAGGGGATGACAAGATGGGGTAAAAAAGCTTTAAAGGATAATGAAGGTATAGTTTGTGGAAGATATAATGGTTTATAAACACTTTTAATGAGATAAAGGAAGGGGTGACCCCAGTGTGGAGGTGGTGAGTGTAACGAGAGTGTGTGTGTGTGTGTCAGGTGCAGTGAAGGGAATGTGTGTAGTTAGGCAGTGAATGGGGGTTTCTGAGGTAGTGTGAGTGATGCTCTGAAGAAGTGTGTTTTAATGCAATATAACACACACGCTATTTGAGTGTTTATTTGTGGTATTACTACAAGTTAACCTTCTGTAACTAGTAGCCAGAGTGAAGAGTCGTCCGAGTGTGTTGTGTGGGTGTGGCAGCAAAAATGTAAGACGATTGACTTTCACCATCTCATGCGATGACAGACTTACGTGCCTTGTGTGGGGCTGTAAGGCATTGTTGCATTGTACATAATAACATAAGAAAGAAGGTAATTGCAGAAGGCCTATTGGCCCATACGAGGCAGCTCGTGTTTATATCCAACGAGTGTGACATCACTTGTGTCACACTCGTACTGCACTAGAGATCAGAGCAGAGAAAAACTGTGGGCGTTAGCCTTGAAGATTAAACTTGACATAGTTCACTTTCGATCTCTCCTGAGAATGAAGAAAATTTCAGTAGGCCTATTAACATATAGGAGGCAGCTAGCTCCCTTTTATACCCTTAAACCTGCTTAATTCATTCTTGCTGCCTCCAAATTTTCCTGTATGGTTATTTCAACATTTTGTCCTTACTGCCTATACAAATGGTTTCAAGCATTCCTTACATATTGGTGTTCTTGCAATTTCGCCAGTTTTTTATCGTTTATTTATCATTCCCTCCCTGCTTACGAATTATCAAGTAATCCCCCCCCCCTCCATTCACTCTTTTCTCTGATATTTAGTTTTACTTTCATTTAGTCGAGATTTGCTGCATTTCTCCATTTCGCCTGTCTGTTTTCGTTCAGTTAAATTTATTGTTCAACTCAATCCAATGTCACTTTCATTTCATATTTTCTCTTATTCCATCTATTTCTTAGTCTTCCCATCTGTCATTGGAGTTCCCAGTTTTCTCTCGCTGTAAATTGTCAAGTAATTCCTCGTATTTTATATAAATCATATTTGACTTCCCTTCGCTCTGCATGGCTTCCACGTACATTTAACCTCCCCTCGCTCTGCATGGCTTCCACGTACATTTAACCTCCCCTCGCTCTGCGTGGCTTCCACATATATTTCCCCTGAATATGTGTATACTTTCATTTTTGTCTTTGTTATCTTTCCCGACTTCCTCTGTTTTTCTCTCTCGTACCTTCTGTTTCTGTCTCGTTTCATTTCTCGTTCATATTATGCAATTTTTCGGAAAGAAACTTGGAAACACTTATCGACTCACTGTAACTTAATGTCTCTGCTTCTATTATGATGAGTTGTTGTATTGTTGGTGTTCCTACATTCATATTTTTTATTTTACCTTTATACAGTATACTTTACTCATATGTTATTGTATACTTTACTCAGATGGTATTGTCACATCAATATTTTCTTTTCGCACACACATTGTATATACAGAAATTCACAGACGTCAATAAGCTTGGCACAGGTGATCAGAATGACTGTGTAACTAATCTCGACCATTTCCCCTCCAACAGTTCAACTTCGTGGGGAAGCTCCTGGGCCCAAAAGGTAACTCCATGAAGCGCCTACAGGAGGAGACGCTGACGAAGATGGCAGTACTGGGTCGTGGCTCCATGAGGGACAAACAAAAGGTATATAAAGTGTAGAAGAAAAGTGAGCATCAGGTGCATGGTAAACAACAGGTGGGAGACAATTAGACACAATAATGGGGCTGAAATTTAGACACCTAACCCACACATGTGAAAATAAAGGAACTGACAACGTTTCGGGTCCGTTCAAGAACATTATTACGATTGATAATAACGACTTTATGATGGTCCAGAATGGGCCGAAACGTTGTCAATTACTTTATTTTCAGACTAGTAGCCTGAGTGTCTAAGTGAAGGAAAGATTAATGGCTAGAGAGAAATAGTGATGAGATAATGTTGGGCTCAACTGAAGAGGTTAAGAATGAGGTGATTGACTGAAGCAAGGAATAACGGATTTGGGGTACCATGGCAGAATGATAGAAATATTTTTTTTTATGAGCGGACAGGCGTATATGGTGTTTAGCAGCGGAAAAACAGTCTTAAGGAGTTACTTAGGGGAAGGAAACTATTTGAGACAAAACAAAGAGCTACAGGTGAATTAACAATACATTACAGACATCTTTGATGGGGGGGGGGATTTAAATCCCTAAAAATTGAGAATATTACTGCTAATTGCGATTACATGAATACAGTTTAAAATAGTTCATTAGTGTTCATGTATTGTCGACAGTCCTTTCGCTAGGCCAGATACATTGCCACAGAGTTACAAGGTCACCCCCTCACAGAACAGCTCCCTACAGAGTCACACGCTCTTCCCTTCACAGAACAGCTCCCCCCACAGAGTCACGAGCTCTACTCACGCAGAATGTCTACCCACAGAGTCCCATAAGCTCTATACCCACACATATTAGCCTCCCACAGAACCTACAACCCCCTACCTACACAGAATAGCTCGTCACAAAAGTCCACAAACTAACCCCTACCCTGTCACGGAATAGCCACTCAAAGATTCCACAATCTCTCTCCAAACGGAACAGCTGCCCCACACACGGTGCAAACGCTCTCCCACACGCAGCATACAGTCAACAAGCTGCCTGTTATCACCCTCCCCCATCCACATTTCCCCCGGCTGAGCCCCTGAATAATCATTGCCTTCCGTCAGACTGTGAATGAAATAGAGGTCTCCGTTCCCAGGCCGCTAGGCACCTTCCTGAAGCTGCTCCCCTGCCCTACATCACCGTCAGGCAGCTGCTTCCGCTGCTCTCCGCCTGCCTTCTTCCCGCTGATAGAGTAATACGTTTCCTGTCTCTTGACAGCTGGCTCGAGGCAGCTTCCTTGGACTGCTGTGTTCTAATCAGAGTTGCTTAATTGTAGGCCATGTTTGCTCTCCTCAAGAACATGACGACCGCTCGAAATTTATGAAAAGGTTCAGTTAATATACAGTGTTTAAACTGTACTCAAAACACATCTGATTTGCCTCTAGTTGATTAGTACTTGCCCCTAGGAGATTAATATATGGCCCTAAGGGATTAATGTTTGCCCCTAATTGATTAATATATTCCCTTAGGAGATTAATATATGTTTGTAGTTGATTAATTTATGTCCCTTATTGATTAATTTATGCCCCTGATTGATTAATACATATCCTAAGTGATTAATACATGTCCTAAGTGATTAATAAATTCTCCCTAGTTGATTACTATTTATTGTACTGTTGCCGATCTAATTGTTCCATGAAACACAGTACTAAAATCCTCAGAAATAATACCTCTTTATTAACTATATTCTCTAACATACAGAGACGTTTCTCGTCTACGACAACAATACTTATATAATATCTAATGGCAGTATTTCTTGGACAATATACCCATCAGTTTGCATTGGGCCAGATAGTGGCTATTTTAATATATTTTTGGTTGTGATTGAGTACTGTGAACAACATTATTGGGCTATTGATCAACCTCTAATTGGCTTAGTTTCTACAGATTACATTTAGATTCTACAGGACTGCATTGGCTTAGGACACCACGAGATTTTGTGATGAAGTTTCTTCTGGATTGAATTAAAATAGTTTCTTCTTGATTATATTGACCATTTTAGTATAATTTTGGTGGTCTAGTTTGTACATGACTGAATTGGCTTAGGTTACCGTAGGAATGTATTTGAATAATTTTTACAGAGTTGTATTGACTTTGTTTCAACAGACATGTTCCATCTTCACGATGCTAACGATATCAACGTTTAGTTCCAGAGATTTACAAAATCAATGTCAACAGCCAGTGTCACTTCGGTGCTGAGGCTTGAGGCACACACACCTCAGACAAATACACCCCTAAAGATACATACACCCCAGACACACACACCCCAGAGATACACACCCCTCAGACACACACACCCCAGACACACACACCCCAGAGATACACACACACCAAAGACACACACACACACCCTTCCCAAACACACACACCCCAGAGATACTCACACCCGAGACACTATTCACGTTTTAAACTGGTATTCCTCCGTTATCCTCTATTCAACTCCTTACGAGAAAGCTACTTTAATTCCGTAATTGTAATAACTGACACTAATGCTACTTTTAGCACTGCCTTTATGTAACCTAAACTCGCTATTGAAATTATTTAGTCAAATAATCAACAGCAACAAACACTATTCTAATAATTTACTCTTAAGATCTGTAAGATCTGTAATCCTTTGACTAAATTCTAAAATGTATAAACATGACAAGATTGATGAGAGCTTTCCCTTCTCATAGCTCATGGTAAATCTTATCCACTAGTTATCCCTGGAACTCGACCCGCCCATCAGTTAACAACCAAGTGCCCAATTACTGCTGAGTGAACAGGGAGAACAATTAAGGATTAGCGTTAAGACAATCCTTCCTGCCCAGAGGACTAGAACCCACACCAAATCGCTTTCCAGCCAAGCTTATGTCGCTCTTAACAGCCGAATTATCTGTAGTTATATTTTCTGTTATACTAAACAAAATTTTTAAGTGTCTTGCCTGTATTATCACTGGAAATCTTTGATCTTCCATTCATTTCCCCGTCCCATCTCAAATCCTTATCCTGACCCCCCTTCCAGGTGCTAAATAGTCGTAATGGCGAGGAGCATTCTCCTGGTAATTCCCTCCCCCTTCCCCTATAACGTGACAAGCACATATGTAACACAACTCACACGTACGTAACAGATGTGACGACGTCTCGGAGCTTTCTGGACCCTTGTCGTTTCATACGAGTTGGGTTATTGATTTTCAGCCACTTTAGCGGGATTTAGTATTTGCAAGTACATATAAAGACTATTTAAAGTAAGACTTTATGTTACTTACGAAATAATAACTTTTAACGCCGGTGCTTTAAGCATTTCCACTTTCCTGCGACGATTTAATTTACAATGTCGTAAACTTAGCAGCGCTGAACTCTGCTCCTGGAAGCACAGAAAATTTGCATACTAAGCGCTACACGAGGGCTCGACTGATCAGGGGTTGTGCTCTTTCGCGCTTACTTCCCTTTCCGAATTAGTTTATTGACTTACGAATAACCTTACCTTAACGGGAAACTATTATTTTAAGGCCTACAAGAACATCACTGATAACAGCTGCACCCTTTGTTAAAATGTTTTGTTTTAGTATGTTCGTGTACACTAATCGCCAGGCCTCTCTTTCGCGAACAGTCAAATAGCAAATTAAAAAATAAAATGTCGTTTCTCATAGCAGACATTGAAATGAAGTTGTATTTATGGCAACAACATCTTTGATGAGCCTTAAAAATACAAATGCCCCACCTTCATGTGATATGCAAAGGCTTTTACCTCACATACAAAAAAATATTAACCAACAAAATAACACAGATTTGTATCGCAAGCATTTAACACTGATCAATTATAGCACGGCTGACAAACTCAGGATTTCCGTACAAACCACTCTTGGAAAAGCCGTGTTGGTGCGCGTACACTAGCGCTTGTAATTTAGCAGTAAACACTAACTATGCAATATATTCCCCAGATGCTCTTACTAAGTCAGCGTTCCCACCAGTAAACTGGAAGGCAACTTCCTTGTGTTGGGGAGCCCAAGTTGCTGTGTTTGATGAGACGAACATGTTATTAGGACCAACCACGGAGACTCGAGTCTTTAATTACGATTGTATGACGAGGCGGACGCTACTGAGAGAAGCAGGTGATGAGGAGGCGGTGGTGCTCATAGGAGGACGTGATGATTGGGGTCCCCATGGGTGTTGTTGATAGGAGCCAATGAAGGGGGCCTAAAGCAGGTGATGTTGGGAACCCAAAAGAGGTGAAGATGGCGTCCTCAGATGATGGATTCCCGAGGCAAGTGATGATGGAGGGCCCTAGAAGGTGATAATGGAGGCCCATGGGAGCCTCATTTGAGGCTCCCACAGAGCTTTGAGGCTGTGGGTTCAAGGGAGCCCACAGCCTCAAAGAAGAGAACACGGAGCATTCAGAAGGGAAGGGAAGGGAATACTCTGAATACGCATGAGTGTTCACTTCTCCTACCTAACAGTCCAGACACAGTTCAGCAAAATTATTAATTTTTTGTCAATATCGCCTCTTTGGTCCTCATCCCCTTTTTTTATGTTGTACACTTTATTATACAAGGTTATACAGTTACATATCTCATTGTTTACAAAAAGAGAACATTAAGAGGAATTAAGGGGAAGTTTTTTTCCTAGAGGCTGTAGATTTCTTCGAACTCCTCCGACGCCAGGCAGGAACCGAGGACGCAGCGGGCATTCGCCCTTTGGATTGCAATGCTGATACGCTGAAAGAGAAAACTTGCCACTCTAGGGTCTCTGGTAGTGTCAATGAGCCTGGAACCAAGACCCTTACGAAACCCTCTTCCGCTCTCTCTCCCCCATGGACCTAGGGTCTCAGATCCTATTGGAACGAAGTTGAACAGGTGATCTATATCCCTGTACTTGGTTAACTTGTCTCTTTCTCTGTGTGCCGATGCGGCTCCTGCTTGGCCGACAGAGAGGTTTTTGTATGTGGTTGCCAGGGTAGATACACAAGTGTAATCCCACACCAACTGTCTGCTACACTTCCAAGGGCGTAGTGTGATTCCATCTGGTCGGCTGGCAAAGATAGCAGAGTTACGGTTAAATAGATTGCGTGTCTGGGCAAAACTCCTTTTAATGATGTCTTTGACTTCGTCAAGTCTAGAATGCCAATCGCTAGATTTTCCACAGTGCAGGCCATGCAATCCATATTCGCCTGCCTCTGCCTCACCGCAAATACACCTATGAACAGTGTGGATAGGAGCAGCAAGGCGAAGAGCGACTGCAATACGGAGCTCCTGCGGATCAAGACGTGTGCCTGTCGCATACATAGGGATTGCCAAAAAGAAGTCCCCTGCATATATATATATATATATATATATATATATATATATATATATATATATATATATATATATATATATATATATATATATATATATATATATATATATAAATAAACATCCCTTCAACACATTTGAAGGAATGTTTAGGTCCCCCTCAATACAGTTTCTATGTTCTTTTCTCCTCCCACCCACCCACTTCCTTTTGTATTTTGTTGTTCTTTATTTGATATTTAAAGGTTACAAGATGTACATTTGTACACCCCTAGTTGTATTTTCGGGAATAGAGCTTCGGCTCTTTGCCCCGCCTCTCAAGCGAACCAAATGAGTGTGTCTGTGTGTACTCACCTAGTTGTGCTTACAGGGGTTGAGCTCTGGCTCTTTGGTCCCGCCTCTCAATCAGGGAGGCGCGCGCGTGTGTACTCACCTATTTGTACTCACCTATTTGTGCTTGCGGGGGTTGAGCTCTGGCTCTTTGGTCCCGCCTCTCAACTGTCAATCAACTGGTGTACAGATTCCTGAGCCTACTGGGCTCTATCATATCTACATTTGAAACTGTGTATGGAGTCAGCCTCCACCACATCACTGCCTAATGCATTCCATCCGTTAACTACTCTGACACTGAAAAAGTTCCTTCTAACGTCTCTGTGGCTCATGTGGGTACTCAGTTTCCACCTGTGTCCCCTTGTTCGCGTCCCACCAGTGTTGAATAGTTTATCCTTGTTTACCCGGTCGATTCCTCTGAGGATTTTGTTGGTTGTGATTGTGTCTCCCCTTACTCTTCTGTCTTCCAGTGTCGTAAGGTGCATTTCCCGCAGCCTTTCCTCGTAACTCATGCCTCTTAGTTCTGGGACTAGTCTAGTGGCATACCTTTGGACTTTTTCCAGCTTCGTCTTGTGCTTGACAAGGTACGGGCTCCATGCTGGGGCCGCATACTCCTGGATTGGTGTTACATATGTGGTGCACAAGATTCTGAATAATTCCTTACTCAGGTTCCTGAACGCTGTTCTGATGTTAGCCAGCCTCGCATATGCCGCAGACGTTATTCTCTTTATGTGGGCTTCAGGAGACAGGTTTGGTGTGATATCAACTCCTAGATCTTTCTCTCTGTCCGTTTCATTACAGAAGTGCAGAAGTGCACTTCTTCTACACACAGAAGTGCTGTGTGTTCGCGCGCGTGCGTGTGTGTGTGTGTGTGTGTGTGTGTGTGTGTGTGTGTGTGTGTGTGTGTGTGTGTGTGTGTGTGTGTGTGTGTGTGTGTGTGTGTGTGTGTGTGTGTGTGTACACTGCACATATAAATTCCAGCTTTATTATAGCAGTTTGTTTTTCATCGGTAGCCATATATTTTGGAAAAATAAAATCGGGAGTCATATAAATAATGAAGAGCCAGCGAGAGAGTTGTTTGTATGCTCATGTAACCAGCTTTTTTGGTCTGAATTCGGTGTTTTATGAACCAAACTTTTAAAATAACTCGACCCATGTGTGCTATCTTGCTGTAAGAAGCGCGGCCGTACTGCCATCAAAGCGGCGTGGCTGGGAACTAAGTGCTGCCATCTCTTGGTAGTAGGGGGAAATAGCGTAGCCATCTTCCGGCAATGTAGAGAAGTAAAGGCGGCAATTTCCCCGATATTATGGAAAAGGAAGTGCTGCTCTCATTGATGGTAAAGTTCCCCCGGAAAGCCAATTACTATGTTAACTTCATAGCTGAGTGGATAAATATAATTGTATTATATATGTTGTCAATGTAATTTTTATCATAACTTATAAATAATATTTATGAATTTATATTCATCTTAAACCTCCCTTTCTAACTATCCTCCTCCCCCCCACTCTCTCCTCCCCTCTCCACCTCCACACATTCTTGCTTCTATTATACCCGCAATAATTATTTATTACTGTTCATCATCTTTTATTCCGTTATTTTGTTTTTCTCTACTACTTCCTTTGTCCAGAATTTATTCTCGTCTCTCCTTATCCTCGTTGATAAACTATCTAACCCGCGACTACTATAGTTTCTGGGTATCTGTCTCTCTATTTCCAATATTTCTTATGATTCAGTAGCACAGTGGTCTACGTTCTCGGCTAACAACCAAGGAACCCGGGTTCAATACACGGACGAAACAGATTTGACGTTTCCACTCACCTAGCCACAGTCGAAATGGTTTGATGCTTTCTCCTGATAGTTCCCTTCCCCTTCACCTAGCGATAAAATAGTCACTCGGGAGTTAGACAACTGTGGTGGGCTGCACCCTGGGGGAGGTCAGTGGATGGCCTAGGGTGGGGACTTAGATATGTATAATATAGGCTTCCTGTCCCCGACAAAGAAAATGACATATGCCTGTGTTTTTTGCAATCTTTGCAACTGTCACGGTCTTTCCTATTTTCTCCAATGTTCTGTCGTACTCTTTTCTGTACTCTGTAGTGTGTATCTCTTTTACACACTCTCTCTCTTGTTGTGTATCTCATGTTAATCATTCATATACGTATTAACTCATCAGTCTTTCATCCGCGGGCATAGTAACCCACGAAGGCAAGATGCCCACATAATGCATCAACGCTCTACTCCGATCTCCAAGCTTAAGTTTTTGTCGTGTTCAGCATACACCAATGCACTTAATAACATAAGGATAATGGAAACTATGAAAAGGCTTTTTGGCCCATACGTGGGAGCTCCTATTTATATCCACCCAAATTCATTCATATTTATGTCTAACCTACACTGTTACGATACCCGGTAACGACGTGTTCTATAATTCTACAATCTTCTTTCCAAACCAGTATTTACCCAGGTCTATACTGATTCGCTGTCTTGTTGCCTTTACTATATCGGTTTCAATTGCAGTGCATCAGCAATTCACCGTACTGTTTTCTTCTACGGAATCCTTATGTCCTTGCTTCTCGTTGCACTGAAAACTTTTGCACTTTGAGTGCTTTTTTTTTGAGTGCAACAAAACGTTGCACTCTCTTCCAATCCGGGTCTTGTCTCGCGAGATTCTTTTTAGGGATTTTTATCAAGGAAAATAACCGGGTTGCAAAATCGAACACTTTCGTTCATTTTTCTACTTCAGCGGGATCTTAAGAGCGAGTCTTTTATACCCCGAGCCCAGCACGCTCCCTCGTTCAGCAAAAATATTCACCTTTTGTCTGGATAATCTATTCACAAATTATTAATTTTTGTCACATTTAGCTCGTTCTCTCGTATATTTCCACCATGATCGGCTGTTCTGGAACACACGAAGTGTCCATAACCAGATGCTCTAGAATACACAATTGTTTACGATACTCTTCTTCTCCAAACACAGATGTTTGTGACCATGAGCCACTTTAATATCTCAGTATTGGTTGATAATGAATACATCAGCCGAGCGATGTTCGGCTGATGTCTGGGATAAGTGCTCCTGAAGCAAAAATTTGTCTTTGTTTCGATATACTTTTAATAGATAGCTGAGGACACAAGTTAATAATCACTAAGGATACACTAAGGATAAAGTTATTAATCATTAAAGATACCCTTGGTCCCTGTAACGAGTCACCACACGGAACATTAATCACGGCCTTCCCAAGCACTTGTGTATATTTACATCACGGAAATAAGGTGCAATTTTAGTTATATTTTCCTGAACACAGGAACACACGCTAACAAAAGCTCACGGAAAGGCTTATACTGTTACTTTTACGTGTGATGACAGCAACGACATCCAAAGTTATTACTTAACTGAAGGTTACCTCTTGTTTCTCAATACCTTAAGTGTCATGGTTTTGTTTCAATATCGATTTGAACTGGTCGTTAGAGTAATTACCTCGTTTCTTGCAAGGTTGGCATTCGATCCCCTTTGGCTCAGAAAGGTTGGGGACCGTTCATTTAATCCATCCTCGTACCCCAAGGCGAAGTCTATCTTCGTTTCCCTTCACATAGTCGTACTGGATTAGGACTCTCTTCTTATAATTACTATTCTTTTTGTTGCATCTATTGGCTATTTCTCTTCTACAGAGAAAACTTATAATATTTCATGTCTTTCGTTCTTTGTGAAAATTCAAGACTTCCGTGAAGTTCGTTTTGTGATCTATCTTAAGTAAAAAAAAATATATGGTGATCATCAGCAAAGAAACCAAATACATCTTAAAAGCTTTCGTGCAGAGTCTTCAGGAGAGACTCGAGATCAGATCCTCGGGCCTTCATCATCATGGATGAACCGAGATGAAGTTTTGTGCTTGGTGACGTCACAACTATGGCTTGAGGGTAGAGCATACAAAGGGCAAGAAACCGTCGCGTTCGTCTTTTTTTCTTTTTGAGTCATGGATCAATAAGACGCAGTATTACCCTATGATGCTCAGAAAGTTAGGCCCAGTTTGTATCTGTTTTATGTACAAAAACATAACATAAGATAAGAAAACTAATAATACATTTCCATATGATTAGAACTGAGGATACCATAATTAATATTCCTTATTGAACTTGTTGAATACTGACTATGACTATACTACGAATAATTTACGACAAAACAGATGACTTCTTAATATTTCCTCATCTCTGTTCCTTACAACACTTAAAACTGTTCAGCGTCACAATATGGGGAGAGTCATGCCCTTGGTTATCACCCTTACCTTTCCTCCGCAGGAAGAGGACCTCCGCGCCTCGGGAGACCCTAAATACGTCCACCTTCTGGAGGATCTCCACGTAGAAATCACGGCCTTCGCGTCGCCGGCAGAAGCCCACGCCCGGATCGCCTACGCCCTGGCCGAGGTCCGTCGCTACCTCGTACCAGACAACAATGACGACATCAGGAAGGAGCAAATACGGGAGATGGAGCTGATCAGTGACCCACAGGCGGCCGGCGGCGCTGCAGCAGCCACAGAAGGCGGCGGTGGAGGCGGCGTAACTGGAGAACGTCCACCTCCCTCCTTGACGCCTCCAGGTATGTTAATACACATTATATATCGGCTTCAATGAGTGTTGCTATTTAACAATGGCTAAAGTTAACGGGTTAATCCGGACTCGCTCACTTCCATAGTTATCTCGTTGATTGTTAGAGTTGACAAAAAAATTATAAATAAAGTTATACATTCTAAAAATAATTACAATTTGGTTCCGTCGTAACTAGCACACGTTTAACAATTATTTAGTAATTTATATAATTCACAGTTTGTAGTCTATTTCTGTAAATAGATTTGATCAGGAAACACACTCGCTGAATGCTCGTGAGAAATAAATGAAGAAAAATTAAAAAATAAGAGGCCTTTCTCCCAGTTTATCTTTGTCGCCTCAACTCGGACAAGCGTATTCCATTTTAACCTACGGATTTACGTATTCCTGCTGAATCAAAGTCGCCTAAAGCAGAGGGAGTCGGCCATCTGGGTGCGTTAGCCCGGGTGTGTGTATAAATATAGAGAGCGGGGAGTGTGTTGAAGCTGCACTCACCTTGATAACCGACGTCCTCAGTCCCCACCACCACCACCACCACCTTCCCTCCCAGCAAATGCTCTCTCATAGTTTTAGGGTTCCTTTATGCAGCATTGGTGGCGACTGGTCACTGTTTTATGGTTAGTGTCTTCAGGTCGGTGGCGGAGGAGAGTATGATGGAAGGGAACAGGAGGGGGGCGAGATACGAGAAGCGGAGGAAGAGAAGATATAAATGTGAGAGACCAGTGGAGCTGCATGTGTGTATCTTGAGGAGAGACACTCCACCTTCACGGAAAAGAGAGAGAAAGTTAGAGACGTGAAATTTAGGGGAATTTGGGCGTCTCAGGTACAGGATGGGCTCAGTTGAATAGCCACACACAGGCTGTGTCAGTTCAAGATGATGACCAAATGGAAGCTGTCCGCTCAGGGCGGAGGCCACAGACGTTGTCTGACAAAGAGGCCACCACACGTGCATTGTGTTAGCAGGGTGGCCACAGAGACTGTCAGCAGGGTGGCCACAGAGACTGTGTCAGCAGGGTGGCCACAGAGACTGTGTCAGCAGGGTGGCCACAGAGACTGTGTCAGCAGGGTGGCCACAGAGACTGTGTCAGGAGGGTGGCCACAGAGACTGTGTCAGCAGGGTGGCCACAGAGACTGTGTTATCACTCAGGAAAAGTGACCATAAAATGGTTTAGTCAACTCTAATCACAGAGGGAGTATCAACTGAGGATGGATGGTCCCACAGGGCAGTGTCAACTGTGGAATTGTGTACCACAGATATTGTTAGCCCAGACAGGTGGTCACATAGTGTTATTGTCAACACGCAATGATGACCGCTCACTTACATTGGGTTCTTGGCAAGACAGCATCGAAATTGGATGTCATCTTATCAGGATCATCACCCAGAAATATGAGGTAAGGTCGAGGAGAAAGTTATCTCTTTAGGATATATGTGAAATCGGAGGAAAAATATAACCTAATTAATAATTATAATTAGAAAACGCAGCAGCAGTGGAATTCCGATAAATATGTTATGGTTAGAATTTGTCCTCCTCCTCCTGAGATGATTTCCGGAATCAGAGCCTTCAACTACGCAATATTCTTCCATTTTTCATCAGAATAAAGCGATCTTGTTGATAGAACAGAAAAATTACGCTAAATTACACAACATTCACAAAGGAATCTTCCCTCTTTGTCTGAGGTACAGAAACGGTCGTTATTTGTTTTGGTTCGCGAGGAGTAGAGTAATGCTTTTTCTTTTATGGAGATTTGGGGAACAATAATCATTTTCAGATGAAGGCAGCATCTCGAGAAGCATTTGATGACATATAAGATTGTATATATGCGCTTCTATTTTGAACACGGAGAGTGGTCGGCTAGTTACACAGTAGTGGAGAGTTGATGGAATTATATACAATAGCTCTCCACTCTTTCTTCACATTCCATTCACTTTCTCCCAGTTTTCTCACGTCATGGTGAGAGGAAGATGGACGTGGGGACGCCGGGAGTAAACAGAATGTGTAGAATCGGGTAAATAGTGAAGCTCCGTTTAGTGACTAGTAAGCATACTATATGTTCCAAACTGGGAAGTTATTGCTACCGTGAGAGACCACGCGTGTGCAGCAAGCTGTGAGGCATTACAGCTTCACTATCACACTCACAGCCAGTCACCGTTATCCTCACCCTTAGAGCGATCACTATCATCTTGTAAGTGATTGGACACGAGGAGAAGAAGAAGATTGGGTACAATTCATTCATTCCGTCCGCATATCCCAGGTCGTTGTCTTCGTATCCCTTCCAAGTGCTATATAGTCACACTGACTGGTTCAGCGTTTTTCACTATTAATTAACCTTACCTTACCTCCCCTCTCACCTCTCTCCACCTCTCTTGCTGTCAACCACATCTGCTTCTCTCTTAATCCTTCACTAACAGCTCCCATCTCCACAGAACTCCTCTCTCCTGACGGTCCAGACTGTCGAGGCGCCGTGGTGGGACCCGTGCCCCAAGGTCCCCCTCTACCCCCAGGTCTTCGCGGGCGTGCACCGCCGCCCCACCCACGCCTCCTGGCCGCCCGCGGTCTCCCGCCGCTGGTGAGGAAGCTGCCAGCCGCCCTTCCGCCTCCAGTACCTCCGCCACCTGCTAAACGCCGAGTACTCTCTATCCTGGACAAGGCCAAGCTCGCCCTCGACCACAGCTACGGCATTCACGAGGACGACCACCGTCACTATTCCTTCGAGACCCCAGAGTGAGTCCTCAGGTTCTTGGCCGGTAGTTGCCAAGCAGGTAATTCCTCACCTTGCGTCAGGTTCATGTCAGGTCTCACCATTCACGCTCCTCAGCACCACCGCACCTCGATATAAAACTCAAATAATTCGAGGGAAACTATAAGAAATTCTTCAGGTTTCTCCACGTCTGGTCTCCTTCAGAACCTTATAAATCGTAGTATTCAATTCCCCATTGCTGGCGATCACCTCATTTAACTCTTAATGAATGACAGGTTGGCGTCATTTTGAGATTATGGCGATCTATTTGGCAAGATATTGGGATATCCAATCATTTTTCAAGGTAAAACACAATCTCTTCTCTCCAAGTTCATATATTTCTTGCTTCCTTACTGTTGCAGTAGATGGGTAAACTGTTGCTTATATCTTCATCTACCGCGAGGTTCTTCAAGGTTCCATTATGTACCTTCCTCTTATCTTATGGTTCATTATTGGTTTTAATAGTAGATCAGTAGCTTTCATTATTTGTTATTGTTTCAGCAATCAAGAGTACATAAACAAATACTATATATTCAGTTTCCTTGTTAAGGTCTAAATAACTCTTCAGATTTTTAGTATTTAGGCCTGAGTGAATATTTCGTCCACCATCAAGTAATTTTTCAGTTAATTAACTATCAGCTATTCTCACTCACCCTCACAAAATGCTGTACGGTTTTAATGTCTAATATTATAATCTATCTGTGGTGTGTTACAAGTTTGTTTCAGCTCAAATAAATGTTATTAAATTATGATGTTAACGACTTTAAAATCTGTTTAATATTGTTTTAATACTAATTTTAACGATCTTTTGACATTTTAATACTATGGAATATATTATTAATTTTTATATTAGAGTTAATTATATTATTTAAATTAATTTTGGTGTTATATTTAAACTTAAATTACTTTAAATTTGACATAAATATAAAAAATACCTAATTACTTTCCAACAATCATAATATCTCAGTATTAAAAGGGACAAGAAGGATAACCATCCTAAAGTTATGTTAGCACTGCCTATAAATGTCTCCTTACATCTGAAGAGCCTATACGTTCCTGGGGGAAAAAAAAGTCAATTACAAATCTATCTACAGATTTGCTTACGACGACTATGCTGACTACGGGCCCGAAGACTTTGCTGAGGTTTACAGTGGTGAGCCCTACGGTAAGTAGAGTGGGCTGTGATAAGTTCTCACGGGATAAGGATACCCCTCAGACTACACCTCCTAAGCCTCTCTTTTTCACTATAAAGTTACATCTGCATGGGAACTGCAGCCATCCTGACCCCACTAAAGTTAGCTAATATGACAAAAAGAATGCATCAACAGCTGGATATAAGATATTCTAGTCCCAAGTTATTTCCAGATTAACTCATCGTTGTTATAAATTTGTTGTCCCCCTAGGGGCAGTTATGTCCGAGACGAGGAAGTCTGTAGCTTTTAAGTTGTGAAGAATGTTGGTGCCTGAAGTGGTTGGTGGCTGACCTGAGCACTGAAGGGGCGGGGGCTACTGACGATAGCAGTACCCGATTCCTGATATCTGGGAGGCCGTCGGCGGGAGAAACTGTCTGTGTATGATTACTAATGAACAGCACACACACACACACACACACACACACACACACACACACATCGTGTGTGAGAGCCGCGAGGTTGGGGGTCTTACGGCTGAGTGGACAACGCTCGGGGGTTGTAGTCCTAAGAACTCTGGTTCGATTCCCGGCCCAGGCAGAAATATATAAACTGTTTAACACGGGTGGTACGCAAACAAGGGAGACACAGGTGGAAATTGAGTACCCATATGAGCCACAAGGATGTTAGAAAGAACTTTTTCAGTGTCAGAGTAGTTAACAGATGGAATGCATTAGGCAGTGATGTGGTGGAGGCTGACTCCATACAGTTCCAAACGTAGATATGATAGAGCCCAGTAGGCTCAGGTATCTGAACACCAGTTGAGAGGAGGGACCAAAGTGGACAGGAGTGTGTGTGTGTGTGTGTGTACTCACCTAGTACACCTAGGTGAGTACACACACTCTTGGTTCTGTACACCTAATAGATTCTATACCTAATAGATAGCTGTACTCACCTAGGAGAGTGAGAGTGTGTGTGTGTGTGTGTGTGTGTGTGTGTGTGTGTGTGTGTGTGTGTGTGTGTGTGTGTGTGTGTGTGTGTGTGTGTGTGTGTGCGCGACCATACACAGCAGTTCCCGGTACCTAAACAACACTCCCAAAACGAAGATAATTGAAGATTTTAAATCTATCGGACCAAGTTCAACTAGCATCATTACTTCAAATACAGCCTGTGTGTGAAAATATGAGCTGTATTTTTTAGGAATACAGTACATACAATATATAGTACTGTTCTTTCATTAAAATATAAATAAAAAATCCGTCCAAATACAGATAACTAAATATACATAATTACCCCTAAAATAATATAAAGTTAACTGTGATCTAAAAATTTGCGTCAACCAAAATAATAATAAATAAAACAGACCTCACTGGGGCCCGTTGTAAACTATTTGTTAATATATTTTCTCATTATTTCGTAAAATAATTGATTTTCCAGATTAGCTCAAAGCACCATACTGGATGTCTGCGCAATGAAGACTCTATATGTTAGCAATATATATACTAAATATGTATTAAAACTGTCCATGAGAATGCGAAGGATCGGCAATTCTTCTCTTTCATTTCTAATGTCAGCTGGCGTTAGGTTAAATAACACAACAAATTCTGGATTAAAATACTTGGCGTGAAACTTAATGCAGTTCAAAAATGTTGCTGCCAATATTTGTGGATATCCCACCCTTTAGCACCCAGCTTCGGGCGCCTATATATAGACTTCTGTTATTACAAGTCAATTAGTGACTGCTGTTAATTCTTGCCATTCACTGAGTGTCCAAGAATGCCTTTATATCACCAACACTCATATTTGCTTGGCAACGTTTCTCACCTTGTAATATCAATGTTATGATGCACTTTAGCTTGATTATATGTTATTACACAATCTTATCTGTTAATATAATTTTTGGAGGCATCAGGCATATCACTTATTAGTTGAGATGAGATAAATCCAGTTACGTATGAACTGAGCCAAGATAACATCGTGTAAGAGAGGAATACACATTCCTGTTTTCAGTTTAACGTTTTATTCTGAAATGCAAATGAAATGCATATGCATATAAATGCATATATGTCTCATTGAATATGACCGCATATTCTGTATTTATATCTTCTGATTTAGGGCTTCTATCCCTCTAACTATTTTCTTAGCATTAGGGCTTAGCTGAGAGAGGATTCCTCTTCCTCCTTTTTCTTTTTCCTCTTTCAGCTAAGCCCTGATGCTAAGAAAATAGTTAGAGGGGTAGAAGCCCTAAATCAGAAGATAGTATATACAGAATATGCGGTCATATTTAATGAGACATGTTTAAAAGAAAACCTGCTGCCAATATATATATATATATATATATATATATATATATATATATATATATATATATATATATATATATATATATATATATAGATACATACATACATTCATACATTCATTCACAAAGACTACATTTTAGTCCCGTAATAAATAATCAACACAATTTCATACCCCAACTCATCACGAGCTGTAAAGACCAGATTTACGCATGTTAATGATGCTGTTTAAAAAATCACTGTTCCCAACTTACTACCATGTTAATTACGTTATGTGAAATGCAAGTTATAAAATCCTGGATAATGAGACATCCCTACTGAGGGCCATTACTAGACTGTGGACGAATAGGAAGACTGCTCTTGCACACAAACTCCCGAATTACCTATCGTTGTTTCAACTCTAAGCAGAGGCCTAATTTTAAAACCAAACTCGTCCTCTATGATAATAGACCTAAGAGACAAAGCATCACACTTCTGAGTCATTCTTCAGAAGTATATTGTACAATATTCTTAATCATCGAATGAAAAATAAACTGCATATATCCTGGAAATAATTATTTATATCAATATGATAAATCACTTTTTTAAAGGACGGTAAAAAGGCATTGTGAGGATACGAAATTGCTACATGAATTGGAACACAAAATGAGTGTAATTTTCGTCTGCATGCATGTACAAGTTACCACAGGTTATAAAGCTCATCTCAGATAACTGCCATTATATTATATATATATATTATATATTATATATATATATATATGTCGTACCTAGTAGCCAGAACGCACTTCTCAGCCTACTATGCAAGGTCCGATTTGCCTAATAAGCCAAGTTTTCCTGAAGTAATATATTTTCTCTAATTTTTTTCTTATGAAATGATTAAGCTACCCATTTCATTCTATATGAGGTCAATTTTTTTTTTTATTGGAGTTAAAATTAACGTAGATATATGACCGAACCTAACCAACCCTACCTAACCTAACCTAACCTATCTTTATAGGTTAGGTTAAGTTAGGTAGCCGAAAAAGTTAGGTTAGGTAAGGTTAGGTAGGTTAGGTAGTCGAAAAACAAATAATTCATGAAAACTTGGCTTATTAGGCAAATCGGGCCTTGTATAGTAGGCTGAGAAGTGCGTTCTGGCTACTAGGTACGACATATATATATATATATATGTATATATATATATATATATATATATATATATATATATATATATATATATATATATATATATATATATATATATATATATATATATATATTGTTTGTGTGTGGGGGGTATGTGGTTAATAATTGTTTATCAGTTTGGGTTTCTACAGCTGAAACAGTGTGTTAAAACAATAGAGATAATTCAGAAGGTGATGTTTCACATATATAACATTCCTGTCTTCCTTGTCTTCTTTTCCTCCTACACACTGGTCCTCTTGGAGCCACTAACCATTTATGTTACCTAAAATATTAATTATTAATATGTATAAATTACCTGCAAAGATTAAATCAACTTAATAATTGTTTAAAACCTCTAATCAATCATACTATTTCTTCTAAATTCAAGATTTAAGCAAATTCTATTTGTGTTGCCGAGGCTAAATATCAACTAAATCCTGAATATAGTTTTGCATAGTGTGTTTTGACGTTAATAAATTATGACATTTGATAATAAGAATAATAATGATTATTATATAATACCCACCTGAGTAGAGTATTTTGGGCGAACACAACCCTGCACAACTTGCTGATTGTTCTCTGACCTAAATTGGCGTTTTTTTTCTTATATTAACATTACGAAAATTTTGTTATTCAAATTATACGGATGGAAAATTTTGCTTTCCGAAAATTTAGCTGGCTGAAGATTTTTGGTGTAAGATTTCAGTACTAGAAATGCGAGATATTTTAAATTTAGATATATGAAGCATAGGTTTTTTTATACTTAATCTTGCTCTAGTGCACATGTTTTGCTATACATCTTCTGTATCAATTAATGAAATTGAAATAGAAGCCTTACAAAATAAATGAAGAGGAAAATTAACTTACCAGAAACAGCAACGACAATAATAAAAGTTGTATTTAATTGGTAGTTGAATTAAACTAGTAGTTAGGTAATGTTCATTAGTGAGCAGTAAAGGTTATGCTAAAAGTGGCCACATAATTCGCATAATTACGAAATAGGAAGTAACCTTAGCAGTACTGTTAATAACAACATTATTAAAAAGAGAAATTGGGTAAAATAGAGATAAAAGCGATTAATTTGTAATATGATTTCTAGATTATCGTTTCAGCTCATAACGCTGTTAGTGGTGAATAGCTGTTAGTCAAAGAAACAATGCTTTGATGG
This sequence comes from Procambarus clarkii, assembly GCF_040958095.1. Taxonomy (NCBI): domain Eukaryota; kingdom Metazoa; phylum Arthropoda; class Malacostraca; order Decapoda; family Cambaridae; genus Procambarus; species Procambarus clarkii. Next base: position 9,969,263 of record NC_091232.1, read on the forward strand.
CAGTCATTATAACTGATATATTAAACCATATGTCAATTATTTTTGCACTTTAGTTCAACGAACGTCAGACATTTCTTAAAATTAAGAAAAATTTTCATAGCAATCCTTAATGTATAATGGCAGCTACTTTGTATTGTTCTGCAGTGTGTCTTAGAAATCTCCAATCATGATCCATAAGTCCGAAACTATGTCCCATAAAAGCAATGTCTTATGGGACATATATCACATATAAACTGGTATATATATATAATCCCATCACGTAATTATGCGACGTGATTCTGGACTTTTACGACATGGTTCTGAACTCACGAAGCACTCATGAAGCTTTTGAATTATATAACATGAATTTGGACTGTATGGACCGAGTGTAGTCGACACACCACACACACGGCGGGAACTCCGACACACGCAAACTGGAGCTTGAAATCCCAATTATCCAAACCGAGCGCACAGTACAAAATGATAAAGATCATTTTACGCTAAATGATACAGTAGATGGTTGCAATTCTAAGTTGCCGTTAATGGCTCGTTAACCATTGGTTTCCTGAAGATATTTTAGTCGTATTTTTAATACAGTATTTTAATATACAAGGTAATTATATAAATATTTGTATAAGCTGTAGAGCAGACGATAACAGATTAGCAAAAGTATATGAAGTATACTTTACTATACAAAACAATAATACTTGCATTCGAATATAATTGCCAGATATTAAGGAGAAGCATCCACGCAACTCGCAATTTGGTTCAGGCCAAAACGTCGCACAATTCCTCGGTAAACACTGTATGTGGGACGAGGCCAGCGGGAGCCAGATTCACGAAACAGTTACGCAAGTATTTACGAACGTGTACATCTTTCCTCAACCTTTGACGGTTTTGGTTACTTTATTAAACAGTTTACAAGCATGAAAACTTCCCAATCAACTGTTGTTATTGTTATGAACAGCCTCCTGGTGCTTTGGAGCGAATTAACTGCTTATTAAATGTAAACAAAGCCGCCAAAGATTGAGAAAAGATGTACAGGTTCGTAAGTGCTTGCGTAACTGCTTCGTGAATATGGCCGCAGGGGTAGACACAGAGAGGAGGTAGAGGAACGCGTGCAGGCTGTGTGTATCGCCCCAATGCTCTGCTCTCGTTAACTCAACACTGTATCCTTCCTCAGACGGGGCGGGGGCCGGGCGCTGGTTGGCCTACAAGCAGACTCTGCCCTCTGCCATGGAACGGGCAAGGTGCAGAACTTCGCCTTATGCCAGACCTAAATAAGGTCTAATTTTTCCCGTCACGAGTCTGCATAAGGTCCAATTTTGCCCGTCTAGAGTCTCCATAACACCGTCGAATGCGCCCATCGCGTCTAACTGAGCGCCGAATGCACCTGTACTAGTCGACCTTCTCTAAAGTTATACTATAATACTTTATTTTTATTTTGCTTATGTATTTCAATAATAACCAATACGCTAGTCCCCTAAACATCACTTAAACCTGTTACTTCTGATATCCTTGGTAATATTTTAATGCTATAAGTACAAATATGTAAAAGTCCTTAAAATCGTGCAATGAAAGTTGGTATTGTGGAGTCTAAGTACATATTTTCCCCTAAAACATTTGTCCCATAATTCTGACCCTCCTCACTGGTAAATGTTCGACTATCACTCACTAAATGTCCAACCAACAATTGGTAAAAAGAACCTCCTTGTGAAGTGTAGACAAAATGTTAGCAAGTTAGTTCAACGTCATTTTAAGCTCTGATTATACCATCATGAGATGTTCATAGAATGTAACAATTATTTTGATAAAAGGATATATTGTAAAGAATGTGATCAAATCAGCTTAACTGACTCCTGTGTCATTCCTTAGAATGTATTTTTGTATAGTTATATAAAGTTGTAGAGAAAATGAGCGTCCGGTTACACGTAACACAATGTTTCCGGGGATTTAGTGTGTATTGAAGAGGCCAGCTGTAGTGTCTACAAGCCTTGATGACCATGGAAGAGTAATTTTCAAGGCCAGGTAGATACTCTGCTCTCGAAAGAGACGTATTGTTCATGCAAATCAAAATCTATTTCTAATCTCCACTTTTTGTGATAAAAAAAAGAGATTTTCAATTAATGTTTTCTGCAAATATATGCTGCATATATTTTGCAATATATATATATATATATATATATATATATATATATATATATATATATATATATATATATATATATATATATATATATATATTATATATATATATGTCGTACCTAGTAGCCAGAACGCACTTCTCAGCCTACTATGCAAGGCCCGATTTGCCTAATAAGCCAAATTTTCATGAAATAATTGTTTTTCGACTACCTAACCTACCTAACCTAACCTAACTTTTTCGGCTACCTAACCTAACCTAACCTATAAAGATAGGTTAGGTTAGGTTAGGTAGGGTTGGTTAGGTTCGGTCATATATCTACGTTAATTTTAACTCCAATAAAACAATATTGACCTCATACATAATGAAATGGGTAGCTTTATCATTTCATAAGAAAAAATTAGAGAAAATATATTAATTCAGGAAAACTTTGCTTATTAGGCAAATCGGGCCATGCATAGTAGGCTGAGAAGTGCGTTCTGGCTACTAGGTACGACATATATATATATATATTATATATATATATATATATATATATATATATATATATATATTATATATATATATATATATATAAATATATATATATTATATATATATATATATATATATATATATATATTATATATATATATATATATATTTATATATATATATATAATATATATATATATATATATATATATATATATATATATAATATATATATATTTATATATATATATATATATAATATATATATATATATATATATATATATATATATATATATTTATATATATATATATATGTCGTACCTAGTAGCCAGAACTCACTTCTCAGCCTACTATTCAAGGCCCGATTTGCCTAATAAGCCAAGTTTTCCTTAATTAATTTATTTACTATAATTTTTTTCTTATGAAATGATAAAGCAACCCTTTTCACTATGTATGAGGTCAATTTTTTTTTATTGGAGTTAAAATTAACGTAGATATATGACCGAACCTAACCAACCCTACCTAACCTAACCTAACCTATATATATAGGTAAGGTTAGGTTAGGTAGCCAAAAAAAGCTAGGTTAGGTTAGGTTAGGTAGGTTAGGTAGACGAAAAAACATTAATTCATGAAAACTTGGCTTATTAGGCAAATCGGGCCTTGCATAGTAGGCTGAGAAGTGAGTTCTGGCTACTAGGTACGACATATATATATATATATATATATATATATATATATATATATATATATATATATATATATATATATATAAATGATTTAGAGAAACGATAAATCCAAAATTAATTTCTTTCTTTACCCCAATATCAAAAACATTTATACACAAGACTTTAGACACAAAGCATCATGAACAACAGACAAAAGCATGACTAACTACAGGTGACACTGAATTTATCCTTGTAACCTCTTTTTAGGTTTGGTGTTGGGCTTAAGGCCTGTCATCCTTCGGAAGGTTATTAACACAGCTACAATAGCTTACTGACCAGCGAGCAAGTATACTTTAGTCCTATACATAATACAGGACTAAAGTATACTTGCGGGATATACACCGAGAAGCAGAATACACCTCTATATTTATAGCATTTCTTACCAACTCCAGTTTATAGACAATTTGCTTTTATTTAAAATGCATTATCAACTGTTAAACAAAAATATTTTAATATTAGAATTGCATATATAAAAATATATTTAACTAGATTAATTAATTCTGCTGAATATATTTATATATATATATTTTATTTATTTATTTATTTACATATTTATTTATTTACCAGTTTTAGAACTGATAAGAAATGCGAGATATCTATAGCAAAGTTAAAAACAGTATTACATCCTGTTTTACAAAAAAAAAATCTTTTTATATCACATTTTGTTTATGAAAACTAGCATTCACATCTATAACATTCCTAGCTATGATGTACGTCTTGATAATGTATTAAATACTCAAAAGACACGAGGATATACACACCGAGAGGTCAACCCTGATTCACGGTGTATATACACCGTGTTTTCTTTAGCCCTGGGCAAGACACAGTAATACAGAATACATACTGCTTGTTCAGTATCTTATTGCAGTGGCCTCAGTAATCCTCCAAATTAGGTCTTAACCCCACACAATAAACCATTATTTACATCAAAACACTCAGATTTATCCTTTCTCTGTCGTCGCGGCTTCTAACGCACAACTCTTTCATGTATTGGTGTTATTACTCTTCCAAATACATATGCAAGGCTAAATTTGCTTAGGATAGGCAATGTTAAGGAATAATAGATTTATCTAAGTTAGAATAACGTTCTAAATTAGTTCTAATTTAAATTAAAATATTGGCATGCATTTTAAACTGATTTAATTCAATAAATCTTTATGTAAATAAATATTAAATTTGAAAAAGTATTTTAAATCTCAAGGAAGTTCGTCGTATTTGACAACTCTTTTAATATCAATTTTATATATATATATATATATATATATATATATATATATATATATATATATATATATATATATATATATATGTTGCAGATATATGTTATATATAAGTACAATGGTTGCAGAAAAATCTAATCAAAGAACTGCATGCAGTGTCTCGCTTAACCATCAGCTGATTTGATCACATCCAGGTACGTGTTTCTATCTTCCTTTGTCCCAGAGTAGGCTGTGGTGAGCGTGCGGGGCCTGTCCCTTACTTCCCCCCTATCACACACACACACACACACACACACACACACACACACACACACACACACACAGTACACTATATGAATGGGAATTGCAAGAGGATAAGTGAATATCTGGGAGAAGTGCAGTGGAAAGAGCAACTAAGAGGAACAACACTGCAAAATATGATGGACGTAGTCAAGTGGAAATGCAAGGAGGCCGAATTATTTTTTTAATTAATGAGGGAAAGCGCCAAGCCATTACGATTTTATAGCACTATCAAAGGGTCAGGATAAGGATTTTTGATAGGACGGGGGGAAGGAGGGAATGGTGCCCAACCCCTTGGACGGTCGGGGAATGAACGCCAACCTGCAGGAAGCGAGACCGTCGCTCTACCATCCAGTCCAAGTGGCTGGGAGGCCGAAGAGAGTTTTATTCCAACAGTGAATGAAGAAAAGTACGAGGGAATATAAAAACCCATGGTTTAATAGACAGTGCCAGGAAGCAAAAATGAGAAGTAGGAGGGAATGGAGAAAATATTGAGGACAAAGGACATGACAATAAGATTAGATGCAACAGAGCTAGGAATGAATACATTAATATAAGGAGAGTATCGAAAATGAAATATGAACACGATATTACAATGAAAGTGAAACCAGCAACCTAAATTATTACATAGTCATATAAGAAGGAAAATGTCGGTGAACGACCAAGTGACAAGACTGAGAAAAACAAAAGAGGCATGTACAGAAAGCGACAAGGAAATCGGCGAGAATGTCAGTTTCCATGGAGTGTTCACAACCGAGCCTGAGCAGCTCCCATTGTTAGAAGAGGAGGTGACCCAAAATGGGAGACTAACAGCTATAGAGGTGACAGCAGAGGAGGTAATGAAACAGTTAACAACATTGCATGAAACTAAAGCAGTTGGACCAGACAAAGTATCACCGTGGATACTAAAAGAGGCAGCGCAGGCCCTCAGCGTGCCTCTGGCAAGAATCTATAATGAATCATTATAGACCCCCTGTAAATTACTTGAAAGAATAATCAGGTTATGACTGGCTTGAACCTAGAGAACATTAGGTATGTAAACACCAACATGGGTTCAGAGAAAGGAAATCATGCCTAACAAATCTTCTGGACTTTAATGATAAAGTATAAGAATAAGGCAGGATGGGCAGACTGCATATTCCTGGACAGCCAAAAAGCCTTTCACACAGTACCGCACAGGAGACTGCTATTCAAACTTGAGAGGCAAGCGGGAGTAAGCGGAAAAGCCCTTGCTTGGGTAAAGAGTTGCTAAACAGGCGGAGCCAGACACTAACAGTCAGGGGCGAGAAGTCAGACTGGCGAACTGTAACGAGTGGAGTACCTCAAGGATCGTTGCTGGGACCTGTTATATTAATAATATACGTGAACGACATGTCTACAGGAAACGAGTCCTATGAGTCGATGTTCGCGGATGACGCGAAATTAATGAGACGAGATGTGTTAGATGACGATTGTAAGATACTCCAAAAGGACTTGAACAAGCTGCAGAGATGGTCAGAGAAATATGGCTACTGGAGTTTAACACGAGAAAGTGTAAAGTTATGGAAATGGGACTAGATGACAGGAGACCAAAGGGTCAGTACACAATGAAGAAAAACTATCTGTGATGATTCGAGAAAAGTACTTGGGAATGGACGTAACAGCAAATCTAACTTCTGATGCACATATAAATCGGATAACGACAGCAGTGTACGCTACGCTAGCAAAAGTTAGAACGTCATTCAAACCCTAAATAAGGAGGCATTTGGAGCGCTTTACACTGCCTACGTGAGACCAGTCTTAGAGTATGCAGCCCATCATGCCATCATGGAGCCCCCCCCCCCCCCAACTCACCAGAAGGCATACGTTAAGAAACGGGAAAACGTTCAGAAATTTGAGACAAGGCTAGTCTCAGAGTTGCATGGGATGGGATATGAAGAGCGACTGAAGTAACTGAACCTGACGACGTTAGAAATAAGGATTGAGCAGGGAAATATGACAGCAGCATACAAAATACTTAGGGAGATTTACAGAGTGGAAAAATACGAAGAATTCACACGGAATACCAATAGGACAAGGGGACATGGGTTGAAGTTGGAAACTCAGATAAGTCACAGAGATGTTAGAAAGTTTTCTTTTAGCGTGAGAGTAGTGGGGAAATGGAAAGAACTAAAGAAACATATTGTGGAAGTAAACACTATTCATAGCTTTAAAACTAGGTATGATAGGGAAGTAGGAACAGGAATCATTGCTTTAAACAACCGAAGGCTGGAAAGGCGGGATCCAAGAGCCAACGCTCGATCCTGCAGGCACAAATAGGTGAGTACGCACACACACGCACGCACGCACGCGCGCGCACGCACACACACACACACACACACACACACACACACACACACACACACACACACACGTGTCCTGTGAGAGTGCAGGGAAGAGCCCTCAGTCATCCGTTTCCACACACCCACACACACACACGCGCACGCAAACACCTCAAGCACTCCAGACATTGCGATTGCCATTGTGGCTTTCCAGCTAAATCATCTCACAAGGTTGAGAGTAATGAATGGTGTGACTTTTATAAAGGGGAAGATAGTGATTATATATATTCTAAGAGGTGTTCGTGTTTGTTGAGTGTTTATGTTTGTTGAGTGTTTGTGTTTGCATGTGTGTGTTGAATGAAGATGGTCAATGAGGTAATTCAAGGTCCTTGTTAGGTCTGCCCAGCACGTCTCTCCCAGCATGTGTTAGAACAAAAAATCATCAACAGGTATGTATTTTATGATGTTTCGCCGTAAATCAGGAAGAAAAAACACAGCAATTTCGAACCTAAACTCATCTAAATGTATATATTTTGAAATACCCATTAACAAATTTTGAATGGAAGTTCAGTTAAAATTTCAGTATAAGGATTTTAAAACTCCTTTAAATCATATTAAATAAAGCGGCTTGTCTTTAATTTTATATATTTATAAAAAAAAAACATTTAAAAGCCTGCTTTGATAAACTGCAATTACTAAATATGTAAAGTTACTTCTTACCATTTTCTAACGTGATAAATTTCATTTTGTTATGAAACCATAGTGATAATTTGTCATATACATATTACAAACATAAATATCATTCAAAATGATTTTTTAAGTTTATAACTTAGAAATAAGAAGTGCTAAACAGGGCATCAGTTGCTTTTAAACCTTCATCTTGAACCAATTTAGTGCAAGTGTTACCCTGTCTCGACCTCCAGATAAATATTTTCAATTCCTAACATAAAGATAAGGTCATTTCACTCCCACGCCATGGGGAACACTGTAAGCTTTACTGAGATGGGTGAATCATATCATTAATTCCAATTAATGAACTAATTTTATTCTCCACAGGACGAAACACAAATGCGTAATCTAGTAACGTAATTAAATTATGACATATTATATATATATATATATATATATATATATATATATATATATATATATATATATATATATATATATATATATATATATATATATATATATATTGTTAATTTATTAATCTTCCATATAAAACACTGGTAACTGCTGTGCCAAGTATACATTATCTGACAACGGTGTTCAGATGCGTTGCCAGACAAAATATAATGTTTGTTACAACCCAACTCAGGCGAGTTCCATCATAGTCATCAGCCAGAGTGTCAAACCCTTCAACTGTGTCTAAATAAAACAAATATATCTAGTCTTCTAACAACATGTGTTCGGTATTAACCAATATATCAATCTCTGATAATGTTTCAGGATAGCCATGGTATAAACTGTGGTAAGGCAAGACGTTCTCTCAATACTGAGTTAGTGGTGTTCAAGACTACCTAGATGAAGGTGGTATAACAGGTTCACACACAGCTTTAAGAGACTATGAAACTCTGGCATCCTTACATTGGTTCGGAACTGCTGTAGTTTGTCCAATATGTTGTGCCATTTGTTTTCTCGCATACAGAAAATTCTACTCATAATATTTGCTTGTTTTTTAATTACCAATCATTCAGCATTATAGTAGGCAAGAGCTGTAACTGTGTCTTTGTAATAAATCTAAAATTCTGAATGAAATGTGTTTGTTTATCCTGAGTAACCCAAGGTAATTATTTATATATTTATAACAATTTGTAGCCGTATTATATAATAGGGAATAGGGTCTGATAGAGATTATATTATATATACATATATATACATATATATATACATATATATATATATTCGTATATCAATATATTTAAAATATTTAAGTATGTATTAGAAATACATAACGATAAATGTTCCATAAGACTTTAGGTCGTGAATGCCTATCAAAATCTTCTTGAACTACAAGTTAACTTGGGTAAATACAAGATGATGAATATATTTGTCCACAGGACTAAACTGTTGGACAGTGAGCCAGTGGACAGTGTTATATCCGGTGACACTCTAGTCCAGTAGAACTGCACACACATTACAGGAGCTGAACGCTGCAAGAAGCAGTGGAGCATTAATCAGAGTAAGGTCCTAACCTACCCTTGACTCCTCAAACTCAATATATAGGAACCGCTCTAGAGGTGACATACACGACCACTAAAAACAGATAATTTAATCAAAATCCGCTTATTTGACAAAATCTTATGATTACCAAATACATCCAAATTCTTTCAGGGGTATCCTAAAAAAAACAGTATCAAGAGTCACGTTACAGAATAAGAGTTACAGTAGGAATATTTAATGCCACGTCCTTCCAACTTCATAGAATATCATCACACAGTTGAGTACCTCAGGTCATGTTCATTTAAATACATATTTAAGAGGAGTCGACACAATGCTCGACTCCTCTGCGGCAGTTTGTAGACTTGACAAAGCAAGCTACTTATTGTAGATTGCTTTGTCGAGTCTTTTTTCATTCAGGTCCCCAGATGAACAAAAGTAAGCATCAGGTTCTTGCTACATAATCGCTCAACAAATCTGATATCCACTGTCCAAGTGACAAAATTCAATGTGGAATGCGATTATTTATTTTACGGAAAAATAATAGTAATTTGATATTATATATATCAAATTACATTCAGGAATAATGTGTGATTTGGATTGACTTAATGAATAACATGTAGCAACAGTTCAATGTGCTTGCGAGTGAAATACAAGATTGAAAGAGTAACGGTTGGGCAATATTTATTGCATTTGCTCCTAGTGATGGAAGAAGTGGGATATCTATGAGGAAGGATGTAACTTGGGGGGGGGGGTAATATAGAATAAAATCGTGGGGAATCCCAGGTGTAATCGAATAATTTCAAATTGATAGTCTAAATGGTAAAACGGGAATGGCCTATGATAATAGACAGTGGGAATGATATGAGTGGAAATAGTGTCCTAAGAATTACACCAATTTCTAGAAAGATTTTTGCAAGTAAATAGACATATGTCCAATTACACATATTATATAAATAAGAATGTACATCAGTGTGGTACCGGATATAATGAAAGTGTTCAAAAATCAGTATTCTTAAATATGCAGATAGTATGCAGGTAGTAAGTCACAAAAATATAGGTGAAAATTTGACACCTGAAACATGCATGTGATACGAGAAAAGGGAGAGGAATATGAGGAAGGTTAAACAAACAGCTCGGTCGATAGAGCTTCGACCTCACACGCATGGGGTCAACGGTTCGAATCTCCTACAGCCCAGGTGAATGGAATTAATCAAGAAAGTTGTCTAATCACTTATTGAAGTAAAACAGAACTGTCAGTTCACACCACACCAACTTCACCAGCCAATCCATGAAAATGTAAGATTATCCAGTCGTCCTCTATTGGTAAACACCTCACCTCGACCCATCCTATATCGGACATATAATATCTCTGCTATAAATTTTTATATATTTTCCCCCTAACTTAAAAAGATGTTTGGAGAGTGCTTCAGCGGAACCTGTCTCGTTCAAAGGCAAAATGTAAAATTTGAAGCATATTTAGGAGAGTTAATTTTCCAGTTTCTTTCCCAAGTAAAGAAAATAAAAAATATATATATAGAAGAGTCGGGCAAGCATTATTAGCCTAACACTCTTGGTCATATTGAATAACATGCACATTCATATTATACATACAAGAGATTTTAGATATATATAATTGTGTTGCTGTTCGCTGAATTATTAAAATACAGCTGTTTTTTTATTCTATTCTAAATTAGCATTCAGAAAAGTATCTCTGATAATATTTAAAAACTATATTACTATTTTTAAAAAATCACAAAAATCGTTGGGTATTAGTTATTACAATAATTTTTAAGGGTTGACAATGCTTCCATCTATTATTTATTTCAAAATCCTATCAAATATATTGTTTATATGATGATTAAGGATTTTGGCTAAATTCCAACAATTCAGCGAATAACCACATTATTGCTTATACCTCTAATCTCTTGTTCAAAACTTAGTGTCTCTGAGGCTGTCATATATCTGAAAATAAAGACAAATAGTGTACATTAATTATATATAACATGAGACGGCTAATACTGCAGAAAGTTTAATTTCATAACTTATAATTAAATTTGATCAATCAGAAAGATTTATTCAGCTTAAGACATAATATATAGCTATAGGTAATTTAAGCCTATTTGTAAAGTAATGCGAATTATGCGAGTATATTACATACTTATAACTTAAACATAAAATTAAATGGTAGCAAACCCCCAAATATTTTTCTTCAATAATATACAATATGCTGAATGTTCAGAAAAATCCAAGTACATTGAGTATAAAACAGTTTTAACTATTAATACACGAACATCTTAAACAACTGACCTTAGATAAGATTTATATGTTCAATAAGCAGCAAGAGACTCCACCTGCTACCTTAGCTCATACCACCTTGCTATGAAAAGATTATATTATATATATATATATATATATATATATATATATATATATATATATATATATATATATATATATATATATATATATGTCGTACCTAATAGCCAGAACGCACTTCTCAGCCTACTATTCAAGGCCCGATTTGCCTAATAAGCCAAGTTTTCATGAATTATTGTTTTTTCGTCTACCTAACCTACCTAACCTAACCTAACCTAGCTTTTTTTGGCTACCTAACCTAACCTTACCTATAAATATAGGTTAGGTTAGGTTAGGTAGGGTTGGTTAGGTTCGGTCATATATCTACGTTAATTTTAACTCCAATAAAAAAAAATTTACCTCATACATAGAGAAAAGGGTTGCTTTATCATTTCATAAGAAAAAAACTATAGTAAATATATTAATTCAGGAAAACTTGGCTTATTAGGCAAATCGGGCCTTGAATAGTAGGCTGAGAAGTGAGTTCTGGCTACTAGGTACGACATATATATATATATATATATATATATATATATATATATATACACACACACACATATACATATATCATTTTACAAATTCACTGCCACTGCACTTTTTCAAGAGGGGTATGATTCATGTGTTCAGAAAGCTTGCTAGTGTTCAAAGACAGCAGAGAAAAGCACTCTATACTTCATTCTAACACTGCTGACATATTTTTCTTATGCTGCTAACAAGTATTTTGGTTATAAGGTTCAAGGTATATGTACACTCCTTAGAGTTAAGAGAAATATCACTCGTGCAATAGATTATCAAAAGCGAACTTCATGTCACAAACGAAGGTGTGTAGCTCATCACACGGTCGTCCTATGAGCTCGTATTCCAGGGATTCCTTCTGCTGGAGCAGCATGCACTTCATCCGGGCCTTCTTGGCCCCTTTACTCTCATTTGTTTCTTGCGTCTCTAAGCCTCCACCACTTTCCGTGTCCCTAACTTCGTGTCCAAGAAGTGATCTTTCGTCACTTGAATTTCTAGGCTGTGTGCTCGCAGCGTCTAGATGAATATCTGCTAAGGTTCCCGAAACAGAGCGCTCATCCGGATTTGAATATTCTGGGAGGTTCTGATCATTCGAAGCCTCGACTGGGGGAACTGCAGAGTCCACTGATTCCTCAAGAAGGATAAAGTCAACGACTGAGGCATCTCGGATCATCTCTTCAAGACCCTGTCTTCCTGGAGAGTCACGAATGGCAAGCTTCAGGCTGCTCTGTTGAGGCTTCGAGAGTCGACGAGGGGCGCTTATTATTCCGCCATTTCTAACGAAATCCTCATTAAACATGGCCTCATCTAAAACTCTCGACCAGCTTCCTGCAGTTTCCCCTGCAGCTTGTACATTATCGCTATGGCCTTCGTCTAAAAGCATATTATCGGGAGGGCTCGACAACACAACTTGGTCCTGTACGAGTGCAATATCTCCTCTATTGTCTTCCAGGGAATGGCTGGAAGATCTTTGATTTATACTGGTGTCTTGAGTAACCCCAGAACTGTTCTTCTTATCCTCCTGGAAGCCGTTAGGAGACCCTTGCGACGCGACAATAGAATCAACGCTCGTCGTGTCGATGTCGTTTAGTGCGTAAGACGCACCCAGCCATAACGAGGGTCCACGAACTAGAAAAAACAAGAGAAAATGTAAGATATAATCATTTTCTATCTTCGCTAATGTTAAAAATGGATGAGCTAAGAGATCATAGAATTGTCGTAGAAACAGTATAACAATACGAGTCTACAATGTTGGCAAAGGGAAGGTTCAAAGTAAGCAGTAGTGGGTAGCACCCGTAGTCTCAGTAGTTTTAATATTAGCAGCTAAGTGTGGAAATAAGTGTATGGTGTAGTATAACTGCAATATAATAGAAGCATATATCATATCATAATTTTAATTGTTTAAAGATGATATATGTCCTAATATTTTTTTACACGCTATCTTACAAAATCCAACTGCATTGTTTCCTCTATTTTTGCATTATATATATATATATATATATATATATATATATATATATATATATATATATATATATATATACACAGATAGATAGACTTTAATATATAGTTTTCTCGTTTTAGCAGCAAACAATTTGCATACCAACAATAACAGAACACAAATTATTTGCGAAATGATTTAAAATTGTACTTTACAAATTATAGCGTTGAACTTTTAAATGTTTATATATTTTCAACAGTTAATTTTTATATATTTTCAATAGTAAAAAGCCATCATTATAACTTTCTGTAGAGCAATAAAACTAACGCTTGAGTGCTAAATGATGAAAATAATACTTTTTCTATGTCCACCTGTCTATTGTAAAATTAGGTTACCGCTCTAGCAAGTTGTAAACTACTGCTCTAGCATGATGTTAGAGCTAGTCCACAGCCTGTTAGAGCTAGCAGGCTCTAGCAGATTCTCATGCTCTGGCAATCTGTAAATCATTACTCAAGCAGACTGTGGACTACTGCTCTATTAGAATATGGATATCGTCCGAGTCCTTTTAATAAATAATCATTTCAATTCTATCAACTTAGTTTCTTATAAATATGATTAATATGAAACAAGCACGAAGTGACCATTCAGGAAAGCTTCACAGTTAAGTCTCGCTAAATGCATATAATAGTTTCATTTAAAATAATATTTCTTAAATATTTCATATTGTTCATGGATTTTTGTATGTTTAATGTGATTTATTTTAATAAATCTCGCTTTTTGAAAGAAGGAAGTACTCTGCCCCTTAGAAGCATCTTAATTCACCTAATGTCTCAATGGGAACAACCCATTTTTTTCCTTGATACTGCCTTAATTCTCAATCCTTTGGGCATTTTTTTCCGTTTGACTGGATCTACCTTAGGAATTTGCTGCTTGATTTCCCATGGGATGGCTATTGCTTCTCCTGGCATGACACAACTTTGCGTCCAAGAAGCACACTGATATTAACATTACTGAAAAAGAAGCTTACGTTCCATTTTCCTTTAATTCGTGAACATCCACCTCTGAACCATGGTTCTGTAAGCCGTGTTTTGAAGGCATTCAGCGACGGAATGAAGTCTTTAGATCCTACAGCTATTCTTTAGAATTCCGCGTTAAGAATCACTGTGTCCAAACTTTTAAATACAACTTTTTTAATTAAAAAAGTAGGCTTGTAAACTTTCATCTTCCAGCGCACACTCTGGCCTGATGCTAAAAATGATCTCAACTTGTTTGCGCCTGATTCTGACATCTGTGTAGCTGCCTCTGACAAAGCCATCTTCATTGAAACTCTTGTCTGATTCTAATTCAGACGATTCAAGGAGGCATTGTTCCAGAGTCATGCAATGGGCATTGTTCCCAGAGTCATGCAATAGGCATTGTTCCCAGAATCATGCAATGGGCATTGTTCCCAGAGTCATGCAATAGGCATTGTTCCCAGAGTCATGCAATAGGCATTGTTCCCAGAGTCATGCAATGGGCATTGTTCCCAGAGTCATGCGATGGGCATTGTACCCAGAGGCATGCAATGGGCATTGTACCCAGAGGCATGCATTGGGCATTGTTTCCGGATCCATATGACATACAATGGTTACAGATGTGCGTGACAGACAGGATTTCCAGAGGTGTGACGTATATTTCTTCCAGAGTTGTGTGACGGATATTGCTTCCAGAGTTGTGTGACGGATATTGCTTCCAGAGTTGTGTGACGGATATTGCTTCTAGAGGTTCGTGAAGTACATTAACTGTCTCATTCTCGTCTCTCCTCCCTTGCAAGTTTTCTCATCATTATGGCAAGTATTAATTAATTCTAGATTGCACTACAGATGAACCACACACAGTGGGCATTAACTTGAGGACCTGATTTAACTTCATAATACTGACATGGTAATGCAGTGTGGGGCAATTTCAGGTATCATAATTATTATTTTTCTGTATTACTCTTCAAAATTCCTGCAGACATAGCAGAAATAGAAAGATAAACATAATCAGACACAATACGGGGCAGATCCAGATTGAGACAGACACAGAATGACACAGAATGGTACAGATAAAGGTTGAAACAAATAAAGGCTGAAACAGATAAAGGCTGAAATAGATAAAGGCTGAAACAGAGATCGACCGTGGCAGATACAGACCGAACTAGACTCAGGCTGAAACAGACAAAGGCCGAGATAGACATAGAAATATGAACATACAATAATCAGAAACCGAAGTAAAGAAACAATAATTCAGTCATTCAAAGTGACATGGACCGAAACAGACTGAGACAGACATAGACCAAGACAGACAGACCGAGAAGCACACAGAGAGACAATGGTAGAGCCGAACAAGAAATCAGAGTACGCCTCTATCCATGTCTATTTCTCTGGACCCATTTCTGACTTCTTTCATCTGCTTCCCCCCCCTCTCCCGTTCTCCCTCTTTATCTCTCCACCTTTTTCTTGCCCCGTCTCCCTATCTCTCTTACACAATTAACTTATCTCAAGCCCATTATTACACCTAGCTTCTGAAGAATCATGACTCGCCATGATTCCTACCACTGTGCCTGCTTCACACACACTTGTCACTCACCTTGCGTGTTTCCCCCGGTTCTCTTACCCCATCTCCCTGAGGGCCAGGACTCACCGAACGCCTGGTGGAGGAAGGTCTTGAGAGGCACCAGGTCCTGAGGGGCGGCCAGGTCTCCTCCCAGCTCTTGACAACGGCGGTGTGCAGACGTCCAGTTGAGCTGCAGACCGAGAGGGAAGTAGAGGCATTGTTCCCCTACTCTCTCGGCCACCATGCCCAGTCCCACCTCCGGGCATGAAGGTGCTGCAAGGGAGATAGATGAGCCTCAGGTACTTCTGGTTAATACTGAGTAAGGTATAAGTGTGTACTTTCTGAGAGAAAAACGCGATTTACATGTTGTGAGTGATGGTTTAAAACGCTCTTCTGACACGACGGTCGTGCGTGAGTCATGGCTGTTTACATCTGGTGACTTTTAAGATATATGCAAGCTTTGTTTATACATTGATTTATTGTGTGTTAATGGCGCTGTTTAGGGAGAGCTTACGGTTCAGACAACACTCAGGCCACAATTGATTTATCATCAACTTTTCGTAGCATTGTTACATAAGTCTACACACACACACACACACACACACAATTAGGTGAGTATACACAGCCTAAAGACCAAACCAGACCAGACCAGAGACTGGCTGACCAAAGAGCTCAACCCTCGCAAGCACAACTAGGTGAGTACACACCGATGGAATGCATTAGGCAGTGATGTGGTGGAGACTGACTCCATACACAGTTTCAAATGTAGATATGATAGAGCCCAATAGGCTCGGGAATCTGAACACCAGTTGATTGACAGTTGAGAGGCGGGACCAAAGAGCCAGAGCTCAACCCATGCAAGCACAACTAAGCGAGTACACTCACACACAAATGCAAACAACGCAGGCATGCTGTAAATTGTGCTTCTCCGTGATGCTTTGATGCGAGATGCGACGTAAGAACTGGTGTCACATGTTTTAAAAAGATATACTCTTTATAGAATTAGAAACTTTCTACGTACCAGCTTACACAAGTTGTTATTACAACGAATAGACTAAGGAGGTGTACAGCCGTGTAAATTGTATTTACATTTTTGTACATAAAAGGAACAACATTTAGTTTGTAAACTGAATAGTGATATAAATTGGTGAAACAATGTGTAGTTTACATTAGCGTAGCGAGACAGATATTGACAAAACATGTCATAAAATAAGGATAATGAGAAACCAATTTGGCAGAACACTAAAATAAAGTAATTATACCAAGAAGTCAAAGAAACTTGCGCACCATAATCACGTTATATTAACATATTTTAAGGCTGTCCTGGATCAAAATCTCTCTGAATCAACAGCTCATGTTGACCAGACCTCACACTAGAAAGTGAAGGGATGACTTTCGTCCCTTCACTTTCTAGTGTGTGGTTTGGTCAACATATTTCAGCCACGTTATTGTGACTCCTCGTCTACAACAGCTCATGTAACATAGATTTTATTTCAACTGGACTTAAAATGCTTATTGGTAAGCCATTTCTTTGTGGCAGTCATTCTTTCCTAATTCCCAGATATTCAGCTGTATGTCTTCCTGCTTTCTCTACGACCAGTTGTTTTAGTCTGACTTAAAGATCTGCTACACAATTACATACATTACTCATTCTTAAATAGTTTACTTGATTGTTTAGAATATAAACAATCAAGTTTATGTTCCTGGAAAAGTTGGAATTCACAATGACGAGAGAATGAGGGGGAAAATATAGCTGGATGGGTGATTCCCGTTAGACAATCGGATACCATTCGTTAGTAAATTATTTAAAGTGTAGGAATGGTTATCTTATGCTGTATTGTTAGTTATCTGGGTTGATGCCTACCAACCCTTTCAAAATAAATATTATAGTGATGAAGACGACAATAATGATGATTACAATGTTGACATTAATAGGGATGGTTATCTTCTTTAGAGGTTATCTCACGATGATTTCTGGGCTTAGCGTCCCCTCGGCCCGGTCTTTGACCAAGCCTGCTGTTTGTTACACAACCCCAGGAAGCAACCCATAGCAGCTGTCTAACTCCCAGGTACCTATTTACTGCTAGATAACCGGGACATCAGTTTGAAAGAAACTCTGCCCATTTGTTTCCGCCTCCACCGGGGATTGAACCCGGAACCTTAGGACTACGAATCCCGAATGCTGTCCACTCAGCTGTCAGCCCCCCCCCCCCTGTAATGGTGGTTACAGTGATGATGTCTACATGGAAAGATAAATAAAAATCACTACTCATTTTTTATTCACTATGTTCGAAATTCTTGCACACAAGAGTTTTTGAATCTTTTCGAAGAGTAGTTAAGTCTCTTATATACTTCTTAGGAAGATTACCGAAGTTAAAAATTAATCCCTTTAAGTTATGAATAATCTTATTAACTAACCTAAAGTGCCTCCCGCAAGTAACAGATTCAGCAGGTTTCACATGTTGTCCTTCCTCGAGCACATGTTGTCTTGCCTCGAGCACATGTCTTGCCTCGAGCACATGTTGTCTTGCCTCGAGCACATGTTGTCTTGCCTCGAGCACATGTCTTGCCTCGAGCACATGTTGTCTTGCCTCGAGCACATGTTGTCTTGCCTCGAGCACATGTTGTCTTGCCTCGAGCACATGTCTTGCCTCGAGCACATGTCTTGCCTCGAGCACATGTTGTTCTACCTCGAGCACATGTTGTTCTACCTCGAGCACATGTTGTCCTACCTCGAGCACATGTTGTCCTACCTCGAGCACATGTTGTCCTACCTCGAGCACATGTTGTTCTACCTCAAGCACATGTTGTTCTACCTCAAGCACATGTTGTTCTACCTCAAGCACATGTTTTCCTACCGCCTGCACATATTAGCTCGTTCACACCAGTCAATACATGTTCATAAACGTAATCACTCTTTGACAAGCGATACACTCTGAACAGGTTTTCCCTAACCAGAAGCTGACAAAACTAAGCCACCTATCTTCCCTATCATCGGCTCAACTCGGCCTCTAACCTGATACGTCATATTTTTTAAGGAATTATTTTATATCTTCAAAATGCTACATATTTGTACAAATTACAGCACCATAATACCGATTTTTTTCAGTATATATATATATATATATATATATATATATATATATATATATATATATATATATATATATAATATATATATCGGTACCCGGAAGACGTGGAGAAGGAGGCAGGAGATCTAAGTGGAGAAAAACGGACAATATATTCGACAGATCCTGATTGGGACGTCCGAAATATTTCAAAGGCGTAGCCAACATCTCTTGATATTTTAACTTGTTCGGTGTGAAAACCAGGCAAATCACGTGGTTCGGGTATAACAATTCATACCGATATTTTGTCTGGTTAAATACCGTGCATTATTCTCGTTTAATGTTACAAGTATCGTTCGCTAATACTATGGATTACCATCGGTATGAACAACGGATTACCTTCGGTATAAACCATGGATTAGCTTCGGTGTAAACTGTGGCTTATTCTCGAGTTATACCACCCTTCTAGATATCGTTCCACCTTCCTTTCCGCCAGATATCGTTCCACCTTTCTTTCCGCCAGATATCGTTCAAATATCTCAGTCGGGTATCGTTCACCACTGCCACTCCTGCAGGTATTGTTCAGCCTGGTTCTCAGCTGTATTCCTCACTTTGTATCGCAGCCTCTCTCACATACACCGCTACTCCCATGGCAGGTGGATGAGTAAAGCCCAAAATGTTACCCCGCGCGATTCTCCTTGTGCTCAATCTGCATACTAGACTCCCGCGTCTTCCATCAAAGCTCTGTATAAACACCCAATATTCACAAAGACATTCTCCTTCGTGTTATCTGTAGCTCCCACTTCGCAGGCTTATATTGCCTGCATTATAATTTTTTACGCAAACACAAATGGTCTACTAAGGCATGAAAACATTTTGCGGGAATAGCAAGAGGTAGATCATTTGTTATTTTTTTTCATTAAGAGACCTAGAATAACATTGGCAAAACTGGCGTTATTGCTGTTTTATTTAACGAATTACTTCTATCAGTCTCATGCGTTGACGTCGGTTAGAAGCCTGACACACAATAGTGTGTGTATTAATAGACCAATCACTATGACTACAGCAGGCTTGACTGTGATTGTGGTCATCCCACATTTGAATTCAGTACTAGTGGTCAGGCTAAGTGGATGGGGAAAAAGACAGTGAATAACTCTCTCTC
>NC_091232.1:10004666-10019931 GCF_040958095.1 Procambarus clarkii
ATATATATATATATATATAAATATATATATATATGTCGTACCTAGTAGCCAGAACGCACTTCTCAGCCTACTATGCAAGGCCCGATTTGCCTAATAAGCCAAGTTTTCCTGAATTAACATATTTTCTCTAATGTTTTTCTTATGAAATGATAAAGCTACCCATTTCATTATGTATGAGGTCAATTGTTTTTTGTTGGAGTTAAAATTAACGTAGATATATGACCGAACCTAACCAACCCTACCTAACCTAACCTAACCTATCTTTACAGGTTAGGTTAGGTTAGGTAGCCGAAAAAGTTAGGTTAGGTTAGGTAGGTTAGGTAGTCGAAAAACAATTAATTCATGAAAACTTGGCTTATTAGGCAAATTGGGCCTTGCATAGTAGGCTGAGAAGTGCGTTCTGGCTACTAGGTACGACATATATATATATATATATATATATATATATATATATATATATATATATATATATATATATATATATATATATATATATATATAAAATATCCTACTCTGACGTCCCCTCATCTCTCAGGTAAATTATCTAAACAGTCATATCTTTCCCTCAAGCTAGAGGTGATGCAAATGACAATTTCTATAACCTCAGATTTTACACTCTACGACCTGAGGACCCCAAAAGTTGCTGAATATTAATTATATGGGGTTAATAGGGGTTGGATGGATGGTTTATCATGATTCAGTTGTAACTGTACGTTAGGGCCAATGAAGGAGCACGGAACGTTTACAAGGACAGAGAGAGACGGGATAGGTCCGACGACAGCTCTATGGACACAGAAATAACATCACATGAGACCAGAAGACATGGCAGGATGTGCAGAATACCCCCATTGAAAAGCAGAGGTGCAGCAGGTACTCTGAGAGAGAACTCTATCAACATCAGAGGCCCGAGACTGTTCAACACGCTTCCGCTACACATAAGGGGCATAACTGGCAATCCCCTCACAGTGTTCAAGAGAAAACTGGATAAGCACCTCCAAAGGATACCTGATCAACCAGGCTGTGACTCATACGTCAGGCTGCGAGCAGCCGCGTCCAACAGCCTGGTTGATCAGTCCGGCAACCAGGAGGCCTGGTCGACGACCGGGCCGCGGGGACGCTAAGCCCCGGAAGCACCTCAAGGTAACCAAGGTATTGCGTGAATCTGCTGAGTGTAGAGATGGGTGTTCACTCTTAACCAAGTCATATTTTGTCTTATCAAATTATTGCGATTTTATTGCGTTTGAGTTGATAAATTTTTGTAATTTGTTACGGAGGGTCCTCAAGCCCACCAGAATTGCTTACTCACCGAACAGCAAGTATACTTAGCTCTAAAAAATGGTTCAAGACTAAAGTGAACTGTCAGTGTATATACACCTAGAAGCAGTGTGTATATTCATAGATATTCTTCATATTAAATGGTTTTTGACATACTAGATGGAACTGGTATATTAAAGGAAAGGAAAGAAACTACGAGGAGAAAGCGCCAAGCCCTTACGACCATATAACACTTGAAAGGGATCAGGATAAAGATTTGGGATGGGACGGAAGGGAGGGAATGGTATATTAAAAGTTCAAATATGGCATTGTCTCTAGATTGTGAAGGTGGGAGACTCACCTCTCCTGAGGAGAACTTTACTCCCATCGCTGAGGGTCTGGAAGTCCTTGGTCCTGGCCCCGTACTTCTTGAGACGGATGACCTCGGAGGCCAAGGTGGAGAGCTTAGCCTCGTAGTCGTGCACCAACTTCTCGATCTTGGCCTGGAACTCGGCCAGGTCCTTCCTCATCTCCGGGATGGTCTTGATCTCCTCCTCCAGGGCGGGAATCTTGGCCTGCAGCTGCAGGACCTCAGACTCCAGCCTCACCTCCGTCTCCGTCTTCTTGTTGAGGTTGTCCTCCAGCAGCGCCACTCTCTCGTAGAGCGCCGTGTGTCTCTCCTGCGTCTCCAGCACCTGCAACCCGGGAGACACTGTCAGGGTGGACACGTGTGTATATTATATATATATATATATATACATATATATACATATATACATATATATATATATATATATATATATATATATATATATATATATATATATATATATATATATATATATATATATATATATCAAATTAAACATGTACATAACTTGCTCCAAAATTTAATTATACCATAATACAATGCTACTGAAAATTGTTGTAACAAAAGCAGTGTGTGTATATATAGAGTAAATGTTGCATAAATAAATGAAAACACAATTAACTGGACTCACCCCCTATTTGTCTAAAATTATTGCTTATTTTTTTGTCAGCAAACGCGAGATTAACATATATTTATACCCTGTGCACTTGTTCACAATATATACAGTAAATGTAATCCTAATCTATATTTTTTTTTGGGGGGGGTCTGTTAGTTTCTTGACGTTTCTGAAAGAATCTGCAGAAGGTTCTGAAAGTCCCTGAGAGGATCACTTGGTATATAAATTGTTATACACACTTCCGTAGAAGTAAACTTTTCTTATTAAGACTCCTCAATAGCTCGATCGATAGAGCTTCGGTGTCACACACGCGGGGGTTCACGGTTCGAGTCTCCTAGAGCCCAGGTGAATGGAATGATTATTTGGTATAATAGGAGAATGTCAGCAGTGTCTTCAGTGGTCATGGAGGACGGGTACGTTAGGGCCAGTGAAGGAGCACGGAACCTATACAAGGACAGAGAGAGACGGGATAGGTCCGACGACAGCTCTATGGACGACAGCTCTATGGACGACGGCTCTATGGACGACAGCTCTATGGACGACAGCTCTATGGAAGACAGCTCTATGGAAGACAGCTCTATGGAAGACAGCTCTATGGAAGACAGCTCTATGGAAGACAGCTCTATGGACGACACCTCTATGGACGACACCTCTATGGACACCTCTATGGACGACACCTCTATGGACGACACCTCTATGGACGACAGCTCTATGGACGACAGCTCTATGGACGACAGCTCTATGGACGACACCTCTATGGACGACAGCTCTTGGAGGTCGTCTGGTACACTCCCGTCTCCTCTCTTCCACACACCGCTTCTCTTTTCCTCTCCCCTTTGTTCCTCTCCCTCGCCTCTATTTCTCTTCTGCTACTCTCCTCTCCACCTCTTCCCTGCACGCATCCTCTCCTTCAGCCCACTCTCCTCTCCTCTCCAGTTCTTACTGAATAAATATTAACATGTAAAAAAGGCCCAAGACTCCGTTTACTTCTCAGTTAATTCTCTCTTCCAGACCATGAAAGGCAATTTGAACACCGTCAAAAATGATTGGGTAGTTAATGTATGCAAACACCTCGTAGTGGGAAGGGGGGGGGGAAAGGGAAGGGTTGAGACAGTAGGTGACAGTAGGGTGCTGAGAGAGAGACAGGACCTGGGAAGGGAACTATCAGGGAGAAAGCGCCAAGTCATTACTCCTATATAGCACTTGGAAAGGGGGGGTCAAGATAAGGATTTGGGATGGGACGGGGAGGAAGGGGAAGGAATGATGCCCAACCACTTAGACGGACGGGGATTGAACGCCGACCTGCATGAAGCGAGACCGTCGCTCTACCGTCCAGCCCAAGTGGTTGGGCGGTCATATAGGGAAAGGAGAAGCAAGAATTTAAAGTAACGGGGGATGACAGAGACATGAGATGACAGAGACGAGCAATGACAGGGATACTGGAGATGACAGGGATACGGAAGATGACGGGTAGAGGGAAATGACAGGGAGAGAAGAGGTGACAAAATGGATGACAGTTGGTAAAGGTTATAACAAGACAGGATCATATAGAAATTTAACCGGTGAGGACGGGAGATGGTACAGCGAACGGCTGTTAGTAAAAGAGACGGGAGGTTACAGGAGAGTTCAGGGTGGTGTTGAGGGACGGGAGATGAAAGAGGACGGAGTGACAAGGGAAGGGGGGGGGGGCGAGTGGTGACGGAGATGAAAAAAACTGTCTCTGGACGGAAGTTGAATGTCCAGATGATGGGCAACAAAACAGTTGACGTGAATACAGGAGACGGGGAACCAGACAGTAACAGGTGACAGATGTGACGCTAAAAGAAACAGGCGACACATGTGACGCAAAAAGTAACACGTGACATATGTGACGCAAAAAGAAACAGGTGACATAGGTGACGCAAAAAACATTAACAATATTAGACTTTACGTCAACGCGGCTCTGCCCATGGCCCATACGATTCCCTTTAGTGATCAATACCTTAGACAAAAAGGAAAACATTCTGAGACACTGAATGTCACTGTTCCTAAGTGCGAGTACCTAGGTACAGCGGTACAGCTTAGTGGTACAGAGGTGGTACAGCGCGAGTACCACCTCTCGAAGGGCCTTGTTCCGCCTCTCCTCAACCAGCTGTAAACCACCCTGAGCACCTCTTCCTTCACGGACATGCTCCACTTCAAGCCCTGATTCTCGTTTGCCTTGCATAGGAAGCTGAAATCTTTATTAACCAGGCATTCATGATATTATTCAGAAATTACTTATGGGCATATTCACCAGGCCTATTGGCAGGCAGGCACACACACACACGCGCGCACACACACACACACAACATATTCAGCATTCACATACACCAAATAACCAAGAATAATAATAATAATAATAATAATAATAATAATATAATAATAATAATCCTCATAGCGCAGTGGGCTACAGATATGACACACCACCGGCAGTGTTTACAATTAATTACAAGTGTGTGTAGGAGGAGCGAATACGTTTGCAGGTGCGAGAGACGTCGTCCTCATCACTATACATCTCATGGAAATGGTTATACACTGGCTCTTATGAGCAATCAAGCCATTGCAGGCACCATGAGTTGGACTCTGAACTCACCTGCTACA
Organism: Procambarus clarkii; assembly: GCF_040958095.1. Taxonomy (NCBI): domain Eukaryota; kingdom Metazoa; phylum Arthropoda; class Malacostraca; order Decapoda; family Cambaridae; genus Procambarus; species Procambarus clarkii. The sequence continues at coordinate 10,009,529 of NC_091232.1, forward strand.
ACCCTTCCTCCTGTTTAGATAGTATCTATTGTGATGGTCGTCAATAGTCACGAATTCGTACGTACTTAGCTTTTAGATAGTAGTATACTGACTAGTAAGGAGTACTTTTAAAATAAATGAAGACATGAAACAAATTTATATATTCCTAGGCCTTGTATATCACTCATATGTGCTATATTAGGCCTCAGATATCGTGTATTAGGCTTAGGAAGGTTAAGTTAGGTTAGTTTGTCAAAGAAACACAAGTCCGGTTTGTCCAACTCAATAGTTCAGATTTCTACTTTCTAATTTCGTTGTACGTCGGTATATATACTATGGTCCTCGCCGTTACTGTAAGTACTACCAAAACTGGAGGATGGGCTGCACGCAGCGACCAAGGCTTGGCCTCGGGACTCACCTGTACCATGTAGCGACCATGACTTGAACTGGGGTACTCACCTCTATCATGCGACTGAGGACTTGTACCACAGCCCCAGATCCTCCTCCCTCAGTCTCAGGTACAAAGAGAGAGGAAGTAGGCATTGCGTTGAGGAGGCACGCCCATGCCAACGCCCACGCCCACATCTTGACCCTGGTAACACGCCTCGGTGACAGGTCGGAATCAGTCATAGTATTTCAGAAGCCCTTCAAATGTGTATAAGGAGGTATTAATGTTACATTCTTTATGGTCGTGCATCAGATACAGGAAAATGTACATTACGAACCATGATTGATATCTGAGCACTATTTTATCCTTGTGTTTCATGTACTTATTATCATATATATTACACTTTTCGTGGTGATATTTCAGCTCTTACCGGTTTAGTTTGATGACTTCTTGGTCCAACACATCAAAGGACTTCCATAATTTGATCCATATACTCACACGGGCCAGTATTGTGCACAGAGGCATTCAATTTTGAATGTTATTTCACACAATTCAGAACAATTCCATCACTGTGAATGTCACTGCGCACAAGCTAATTCATTCATCGTCCCGTGATCACTGCTTTCACTTGAATTTATTCGTTATTGAATTCAATATTTGTAATTCGACGCTTATATAGTATTTCCAGTCAAGTTCACATGTTCACCCTTCGTGTTCAGCGTTTCTGCACTGAAGTCACAACCTGTGTGTTCCAGTACAAGTTGTGTGTGTGTACTGGAGTCACTACTCGAGTGTCATGTTCCTCGTGAGTGGCCACTACTCTAAAAGGGATATTTCTGTACAAATACGTAGTTTATCCTGGTCGAGAAGTGTTCTGATATCCATCAGATCCTGCATATAAATTTTCTCTCTGTTTCCTTAACTCCTTACACACGGTAAATGTTCCAAGTAAATTTTCATGAAATGACATTCACTATAATATGTAATGTGTCAATTCTTAATTTTATGTTCAAATATTGGAAATCTTAACCAAAATTGTGAATTCTTTACATTTTTGTGTGTGTGAGGAGCACCAACTTTGTTACATAAAAGTATTTTTTCACAAACTGCTGTTTTCCTGGAGAAATAGAAACAATACGTCAATAAATCAAGATAGAATCCAATAAAACAAGAGCATTCGCACTTGCATGATTGCAGATCTCAAGAATAATCACGCTGGCATGATTTACAGATATCTGGACTGATCGCACTGACATGACTGGAAATCACTCGTGTCCATTTTTGTCCCCATGTCAGGGGACAACGCTTCACTATATGTGATAACCCACACACCGGCCTCTGAGGTATATTGCTGGCAGACTAGCATAAATGATCAGTAAATGCTGGTAACGTTGAGCTGATGACATTAGGTATTTAATGAGCAAACATTTGGCGCTCTCTGATGACACGCAGATTCCGCACCAAATTGTTTTTTGTTTCAGACAGAGAATATTTTCAATTATTCAGCCCTCGGAATACTAGTTTTATTTATTCATTTCTTAGTACAACTAATCAAGACTTTATTAATATACTTACGGGAGTTATATTTTAATTATAAATTTTCTGACCAGACGTTATTGGTGAGTTGAACAAATAATAATTTGTAATTATCATTACAATTTGAAATAATAACACATCGGTATAAACAAATGAACGTTCATTATAAAATGAACATTACGAGACAAGAGGCACATATGAAAGAATTAAATCTTTCTACGTAGATTTCAATTTCGTGCAGACTAAATGGTTTTAATTCGACACATTAAGAGGAGGATTCCATACACCAAACACCATTATGTAAGAGATTCACACGCTGTATAAACACCAGTGTATGTATTTGTAAAGGTCAACATTAAACATTGTAACAAAAAGGTGAACATTTACACATTGTAAAGGTGTGAAAGATGGCCAACACAATATTAATTGGATACCTGATAATTCCTGCATATTTTAATTTTAACCTTGTCTGCCCTTCATGCAAAACATTGGGAAATAAAACGAAACTGACGCTCCGACAGTTGGGTTCGAATCCCGGAAAGGGCGAGACGTTTGGGCACAATTCATTACCCTCGAAGTCTCTGTTCGCCTAGCAGTAAAGTGGTGCCCGGGAGTTGACTGTTGTCTGTAACACAACACAATGTGCGAGATGGTTAATGCAGTCCTGTGTTGTTGAAAACGGCTGTGTGCTGTTTACTGTGTACATGTGTGCTCTGTTTCGTGGGTGTTCTGTTGTGTTTCGTGAGTGTTCTGTTGTGGTTGTTAGTGAGTGTTCTGTTGTGGTTGTTAGTGAGTGTTCTGTTGTGGTTGTTAGTGAGTGTTCTGTTGTGGTTGTTAGTGAGTGTTCTGTTGTGGTTGTTAGTGAGTATTCTGTTGTGTTTCGTGGGTGTTCTGTTGTATTTCGTGAGTGTTCTGTTGTGGTTGTTAGTGAGTGTTCTGTTGTGGTTGTTAGTGAGTATTCTGTTGTGTTTCGTGGGTGTTCTGTTGTGTAGAGCGTGATCTGTTTTGTGTCGTATTCGTTCTATTGAGTGGATAGTGTATATATTTTGTATATTGTGTGATGTGTATTGACCGCGTACCGTATGTGTTCTGTTGCTAGTGTACTGTGTGTCTATAGACAACGTGTGTGTATGTGTGTGTGTGTGTGTGGTGTGTGTGTGTGTGTGTGTGTGTGTGTGTGTGTGTGTGTGTGTGTGTGTGTGTGCGTGTGTGTGTGTGCGTGTGTGTGTGTGTGTGTGTACAATGTCTGCGTTCTATGTGTCATTTGTGTGTCACTGTGTATTGCATATACTGTGAGTTCAATACGTGTTGTGCAAAATAATGTATAACTAAAAAACTTACACATTAGCGCCTTTAACCATAAGATCATCCATGTATGAGGCTTGTTTCCCTTCCAATAGTGGAACATTTAATTTATCGATAAATGTTAATGAATCATTAGCCATTACTAATAAATAATTTAGTCTAAATGTTATACGAACGGGACCGACGTATCCCATATCATGCATAATTTCCATGCCATTAGCGAGCAACCATAACTATTTATAACTATTATTTGTGCCCTGGACGGTAGTGATTATGTTCACCTGATAGGATCAATGGCCTAAAAATTTCAGGCTTGAAAATTTCAGGTCTGAAAGTTTGCTTACAAAGGTTCCCGTCCCCGGGATCTCGAGGCGTTCTCGGGTCAGGGTTCTTTGGGTTCTCGGAAGACCACGGGCATGGGTTCACGGAGGTCCCCGGGCATGGGTTCTCGGGGCCCAATCTATGGTTCTTGCCAAGAGATCCTCCGATAAACTCACTACTCACTCCTTACATTTGCAACATACTCCGAGCACAAAGTAATTCGACTCCCAAAGATATTGACCTGCTGCCACCTGCACAGATACTCGGCAGAAACAAATGGGCAAAGTTTCTTTCACCCTGAATGCCCCTGTTACCTAGCAGTAAATAGGTACCTGGGAGTTAGTCAGCTGTCACGGGCTGCTTCCTGGTATGTGTGTGTGTGGGGGGGGGGGAAGTAGTTAGTAAACAGTTGATTGACAGTTGAGAAGCGGGCCGAAAGAGTAAAACTCAACCCCCGCAAGCACAACTAGGTGAATACATTAATCGATCTCACAGCTTGAATTCTGGTCAATTGTAAAATATTGGTTGAGATTCCCGAAGAGTTTTCCCCAGAAAAATTAATTATTTCCTATACAGTACAGAAGTTTCATTCCTCCCTAATATTGTATATAATGAAAATGAAGAGGGGTCTAAGGGGGGAGGGGTAAGGATAGGAATGAAACAGAGTGAGGATATATATTCAAACTCATTTTGTAACGAGTTTAGTGTTATCAGATAGTTATCATTTGAGGAATTCGTCCCTAGAGATCATCGCTGAGGCGGTCCAAATTGTATAAATCGTTACTAAGATTCATGTTATAAAGCAGATTTTTCAGAAAATTATCACCAAATTGATTGGGAGACGTCTTCGTCAATCACAAACTGTAAAAGGTTGCAATTATGGTAATATCCACAAGAACCTCAGTGTGTTAAGGAACCTTATGCCCATCTATCTGCAGAAAAATGCACTAACAACCTGTTAGGTTAGCGAAGATACAGCTGATGCCATCTACTGGCAGAACATTGCACTATCAACAAACGCACAGCAGCTCATAAAGCGGGTTGTTGTATTGAAGGAAGCATTCCCACGCTTGCTTTTCAATGGTGGAAACTCTTTGTTGACATTCTCCGTGTCAGCCAATCACAGCAAGGGATCAGCTAAATGCTTCACCCACTGAATATCCAGCCCGTCCTCCAAACAAAGACCCAAAAGTGATACCATGCACCCGCCAAACCCCCTGTTTATGAATGAAAAACGGTTTACATACGACTCACAACTGATGACGTTCGAACACTTCCGGAACAAGTGCTTCACTGACGGATTTAGTTCGAACCACCACACTGTAAACAGCCCGTCCTCCAAAGATCCAAAAGTGATTCCATCCACCCGCCAAACCCCCTGTTTATGAATGAAAACGGTTTAGACACGACTCGCAACTGATTTCGTTCGAACACTTCCGGAACAAGTGCTTCACTGACGAGTTTTGTTCGAACCACATCGCTATAAATGCTTCACCCACGTACTACAAATGCAAATAATCGCCAACCGAACCTAAACACCTAACCTAACCTATGCCTATATATGCCCAATGTGCCAATATATTATAATATTAATTTATATTTGAGAAAATTTTTGTTTTGAATGAACAGCATGTTAAAATTTATGAATGCGTCTGTGGGGGAGACCGCTGGATGTAATGGACTTGAGTCGAGGACGGGTAGCGGTTAGGACAGGCGTCTGGGATTCACCAGAACGCGAGTTCGAACCCCTACATTGCCTCAACATGATATTAATTAATATATCACGCCACTGTGATTTGTGATATTTATGTTTTATTTATTTTATTTATTTATTTATACATATATGCAAACACATGAGACTTATAAAAAGCTTGTGCAGCATAATACAAAGCTCAACAGGGGACTCTGAGGGGGAGGTATCGGGGGAGCAACTTTTGTGCAACGTTCCCAAAAGCGTAAGTTGGTTAATGGCAGCGTCTGAAGGATTATTGGAACTCTTTGAGTATCAAGCATCCTCAGGGATGCTCTCATCTTTCTCATCTCTAATATAAATAAAAATTTAGCTTGAGCCGTTATTCTACTCAACCAACCACTGAATAAATATTAATTCTTGAATTATTGCTTATAATATATGATTATTTTTGTGTCTAGTAACGTAAATTATCCACGTGTTTGTTGAACTATAAAAGTTAGATAAATATCGTGGTACGAGTTAGGATTATTATGCACAAAAGAATTTTGTTGATGTTCAGTTGGTCTCCAGTAATACGTTACCAGGTGGGTATTAAAGGTTAAGAAGTGCTTAACTTGGATGTTTATTTAAACCTTACTGATAACCCTTAATTTGTGGCACTTACAACTGCTAACTTAGACCAAAACAATAAACTTAAAATGTAAATGAAGTGTTTATCAGGAGCGTTTTCGAAAGAAATTACGAAGGAAGAAAACAAATGAAAAGAGAGAGAGAGAGAGAGAGAGAGAGAGAGAGAGAGAGAGAGAGAGAGAGAGAGAGAGAGAGAGAGAGAGAGAGAGAGACAGACAGACAGAGAAAAGGATAGATAGAGAGAACGCCTCGGGTTTCACTATAATACCCAAAGTATTACAAATTTCTATAAACATACTGGATCAGCACGCGCCAGGAGGGGCTTCAAACACGCAGGCATGAAGCCCCATCTGTCTACACACGCAGGCACGAAGCCCCATCTGTCTACACACGCAGGCACGAAGCCCCATCTGTCTACACACGCAGGCACGAAGCCCCAACCGTCTATACAATGACCGGGGCTGAAAGAACTCAGCAAGGCTTCAACTTAGATTGAGAAAATGGTACATGATTCAGTTCCAATAATTACCATAGAGACATACACACCAAACTAAATTATTTCTGAAGCAATCCTAACCTTATTGAAGAGTTCGCAACTCGAGTCAAATACAAAAATAATGTACACAACACCAACAATACAAACATAGTTCGTTGAATATGTCTGTAATGTAAATAAAGGAGGTTAGAAAAATGTTTTTTTAAGATAGTTGGAACATTCAAGCTTCCTTACTCTCACCTTCACATAAAATAAATGTTTCGTCCTGAACAGTCTTGCCGGACAAGAGAGTGCTGCCAGGTTATCATGAGATCTTGAGGTTGAGATGATTTTGTAGGCAGAGTTACCTTTCACCCTGATGCTTCTGTTCACCTAGCAATAAATAGGTACCTGGGACTTAGACAGCTGCTACGGGTTGCTTTCGGTGGGGGGGGGGGGTGTGTAACAAACAGGAGGTCTGGTCGAGGACTGGGCCGCGGGGGACGCTAAGCCCCGAAATCATCTCAGGATAACCTCAAGATAACCTCCCCGTGGCAATATGCCACTTATTGGTTCCTCGCTCATGGCGAGCCGTGTGCTCCTTGTTGACCTTCATATGGAGGGCTTTGACCGCCGACAAATTGCGGCTCCTTCAAGGTCACATATCGGGGTGAAGACGAAACACACCTGTCAGACTTGGCCAGTCAGCTGAGTCATCCTGGAATGAGGTGGAAATAATGGAATGTTCCCGTCCTTATTGGTACCGGAGCGCTGATGTAACTTTGACATTTCAACTGCATTTTTATGACAATTATTGGGACGTTTGTGTGACTTTAAGGAGGCCTCCCCTTGATGAGACTACAGCAGGCCTCCCCTTGATGAGATGACAGCAGGCCTCCCCTTGAGACTACAGCAGGCCTCCCCCTTGATGAGATGACAGCAGGCCTCCCCTTGAGACTACAGCAGGCCTCCCCCCTTGATGAGATGACAGCAGGCCTCCCCTTGAGACTACAGCAGGCCTCCCCTTGATGAGATGATAGCAGGCCTCCCACTTGATGAGACGACAGCAAGCCTCCACGGCCACTATCCCTCCTCCTCTCTATGGGAATGAGTGGCCACTTCCGTCCCACGAGCGAGGCCACCGGGGCCGTGTAGGGAGGGCCTCACAATCATAGGCTGGCGGCGCCGTCAGAAGGTTATCTTATCGTACAGTCAAACAGCCTCGAGTGTGTTGGCGCCACCACCCGCCTGCCTGGCGCTCTGGTCGTTGGCAGCTTCTGGGCGTGTGGTCGATATTTCTTAATCTGTTTTCTTGATTCATTTTTGTATTGTTTTTTTACCCGAATATCGAACCTGTTGGGCTGCGTAATATGGCCGTGTGTTACTGCGCAGAGAAGTAACATTTACGGTTATAACAACATTAATATCCCTTAATGTGGGTTTGATACCTGATCGTATAATTTTTTGTTTAGGCGCTGCTTGGATCTGACTGTCTAAAGTCAACAAACCCTCAAACAGAGGGATACAAATTGACTGACCCTCAAACCTATTCTATGATGCGGGTACAGAGTTAGAAAAATCTTCTTCTAAAGTATCTGAATTGATCAGATAGTGTTTTCGTAAGTTAATAAATGAGGGGGATTTCTTATGTCATACACATTTCTCAAGTCTTCAACGATGAGCACAGGTTCTCAATTAAGAGTTCAGGCGAAGTACATCTCTAATATCGCAGATTTGCAGCTCCTCTGCTTTGGCTATCATTTCCATTCCGAATATAAATGAGTAATTGCATCAGAAACAAATTCCAGAGGGCACAATATCCCAGAGTGGCGCCGGTTCGACGCCGCTCCTAGATATTGTGCTCACTGGGTTCACTATTACAGCATTTCTGCCCCGCTCGACCCTCAAGGTTAAGGTTGTCGGCTACATGTACCCGTGGACAGTCTCGCTCACCTGGGCCTCTTCACTCGGCTACCTTGTCTCTGGTCTGCTACCTAATGATCATTCTAATTTGTGGAAAAGATCAAGTATTTAGTATGGCTTTCTTCACCACACTCACCAGCCAACATATCTGATGGTTCGTTTCCACTGATTCCAAATGGGAGGGAATCCAGAGGAACTTAATCACCTATTTCTGATTGATTAGAATTTGCATAGCTCTTTTTTATTTCCTTCCCCTTTGGTTGTTTCTTTTTAAACATCGTGCATTTAATATTATTAATGACGACTAAGAAGTCAAACAAAGAGTTGATCAGAAGAGAAACGAGAGGGTCTGGAAGACCTCAGATATCGAAAATAGATTTGAATAAAAGGATTATTTCTCTCTTACCAGAGACTTTTAAACAGAATGAAACTAAAGAGATAAAAAGGCTAGAAGATATATAACTGAAGTTGTGCTTAGATGAAAGAGTTTGATTTGCAATGGTCTGTAGGATTCATTCCTATGTTGTGCTCTTTTAACACTGATTTTAAAGAATAGTTTTAATGATGAGGATGATGAACTATATTAATGAAAATATTCATCCAAGAAACGATAATTCCGTTGATCTCGCAAGCACATACTGAAGTCACAAAACTGAAATATTAATGTGGAAGTTTATTTTCCCGTCGGTACATCACGCAAATAGCATCGAATATTTTTGTCTAGCTAACGAAACGCTGTTACAGAGATTGAGTAATGAAAGACACAATAGCCAGACTGAGGAAAATATGCTTTCAAGGTGTATCTCTGGTGGGGCCATGTGTACGTGCTTGACCTATGTGTACGTGCTTGACCTGTGTGTACATGGTTGACCTATGTGTACATGGTTGACCTATGTGCACTTGACTGACCTATGTGAACTTGACTGACCTATGTGAACATGGCTATTCTATGTGTACAAGACTAACCCATATTTCCATAGCTGACCCCTCCGAACACCCATGTGTTTGGGAAATTGGTTTACAGGTTCAGGGACATGAAAGAAAATATCAGCGTTGATGCTAGCGTCGATTTTTATTTGTAATTGCTACGACTTTCATATTTTCAGTGTCAGACACGATAAAGTCAGAACTTTGCTGTGAAGTAACCGTCAACACGGTTGACTATGCAACATACAGTACCACTTGTCAGGTTTTTCCTATGAGGAGAGTACAACTTTTTTACGATTTTTTTAGAAATAGCGATCTTGACAGACTTTGCTGGGGCCACTTGGCGTAGAAGATACTATGACTGACCCAGCGAGCCACATAAGTAATAGTGAATGCAGTGATTGTAGGCGTGATATATTAGTTGTGTTAGGAATAGTAGTGTTAGTAATGTTAGAAGTCGCAGCAGTTCGATGCTAGACGTAGCAGTAGTAGCAGTGCTAGAAGTAGCCGTGTTAGTAGCGGCGTTAGTGTAAATGACACAGGTATTTGTAGTAATAGTTTCAATTGTAGAAGTAGAAGCAAGTGTAGACGTAACATAAGGAAAATCAATAAGAAAGTAGATACAAATCATATATCTGTTATGATATCGCAAGCACGATAAAGACCAAAAAAGAGTGAGTGATTGTCGACTCGTCATCAACGAAGTCAACATCCTCTTATCTCTATTCCCTAACTTTCTCCTGCTACCTTAGCAATCTCTCATCTCCCTCTCTCCATCCCACCATCCTTCCTCTCTCCATCCCACCATCCCTTCCTCTCTCCATCCCACCATCCCTTCCTCGCACCATCCCTTCCATCTTCATTCACTATCCTTTCTCGCTCTCCATCCAACACCACTCTCGTCCTCTCTCCTCTAAAGTCGGTGACGAAAATTGGCATCAATTTGGACGAGAAAAAAAAAGAGGTTGTTCCACCAGTCTATTGTGTTGTAGGAAGGTGTGCGAATAGAGGCGCTATCAGCCGAACACCAACACATGTTCACTCAAGCCGGAACTGTAATGAATTTTATGACTGACGAATACACCTTCTAAATCTAAGTTATACAGTACATCATTATTATACAGTGGTTTGATAGGTCGTCTATATTTACTCACAAAAACGTTTTCGTAAAAGTACTTACAACAAAAGACGAAACCTTTATGTTGGACTAACTCCCTTCCTCTCGG
>NC_091232.1:10020431-10047931 GCF_040958095.1 Procambarus clarkii
TTAAGTTGATTAAGGCATTGCTATACCAAAGGAAACAAAGAGTTAGTATAAATGGAGTTAAGTCAGAATGGGAAAATGTTGTAAGTGGAGTGCTTCAAGGCACTGTCCTGGGACCTCTGCTATTCTTTTTTTTTTTTTTTTTTTTTTTGAGATATATACAAGAGTTGTTACATTCTTGTACAGCCACTAGTACGCGTAGCGTTTCGGGCAAGTCCTTAATCCTATGGTCCCTGGAATACGATCCCCTGCCGCGAAGAATCGTTTTTTCATCCAAGTACACATTTTACTGTTGCGTTAAACTGAGGCTACAGTTAAGGAATTGCGCCCAGTAAATCCTCCCCGGCCAGGATACGAACCCATGACATAGCGCTCGCGGAACGCCAGGCGAGTGTCTTACCACTACAATACGGAGACTGTTATTTGATATATTCATGTTATACATAATTGATTTAGATTCAGGTTTGAGCTGTAATATCTGCAAATTTGCCGACGATACGAAAATCGGGAGAGAAATAAACAGGACAGGGACAAAGACTCACTATCATAAGAACCTGATTTACCTTTACCTAGATTTACCTGAGGGCCACTAACCCAAGTGGCCTCGGCGAGGACAGGGAGCCGGCGGTTTATCGAAGGTCCCCCCATTTGCCCTCATGATCTTTTCCAGGTAAATTTTAATATTAATATTAAATGAACAAATCCGCAAGGGCAGTGATGAAGGTTTGAACCTACGCACGGGATGTTTCCAGATGCACCTTAGTCAATTGTACCACTACATCGTCAAAAGAATTGCAACCTGGAGTGCTACTGTCCTCACTAGGATCCCAAAGCTTCTCCGAAGCCCAATCGGGGTTTTACACAATGCCCCCAAGCACCCGGGCTCTGTCAACCAGATGTTCTACCTCAACGCCCTTATTTTAATAAACACAGAAATCACAATAATATGATATGTCAAATGAACAAATCCAATTTTGACCATGTTGTGGTACAGTTGACTAAGCACCATCTGGGAACATCCCGTGCGCATGTTCAAACCCTCATCATGGCCCTTGTGGATTTGTTCATTTGATATATCACGTTATTGTGATTTCTATGTATTAATATTAAATATTATATATTTTAGAACATAAGAGCATAAGAATCAAGGAAACTGCAAAAGGCCTATTGGTCTATAGGTGGCAGCTCCTATTTATATCCACCCAAACTCATTCATATATATGTCCAACCCGCTCTCACACAAGACAGCACATATATGACTTAATGCTTAAAGTCAATATGTTTAATAAGAATTAGTACATATGTGGTATATTCCAAGTTACATTTTTTCAAGGCCCAAACTCTTCCTCACGTACCAATTTACGTCTCACAGTACCCGTCCATCGCTGTAGACAGCAGAATAGTCGTGATTGGTTCAATTATAATGAAAATTGTAGTTTTCAGGTCCCACATGGGTTGTGAAATTTACCTGCTATTGTCCATGCTCTTAGAATATTACAGTTCAGCTATATCCAATTGAAGGTTCGTAGTTTTGTTTTGAGAAACATTAGTTGTTCTTAGTAAATTATAATAAGTACTATAAATTATTACATAAAATAATAGTGCTTCACCTATCAACATTATATACACTAGTTTGTGCTTTTAAATCTTTAAAGGATGTATTGTAGGAACGTCAACAGAAAACAATGTTACGTTGGAATGTATATGGGGTAAACTACTGCAAAATGGATGGTATAGCGTCTATTACCTACTATAGGATGGGTATAGGGTTCACTACCACCTGTTAGGTGGGTAAGGGGTCCATACCACTTGTAGGATGGGTCTGGGCCCAACAACTGCCCATGGGATAGGTATTGGGTCCACTACCGCCAACTGGATGGGTCCACTATCAAACACAGGATGTGTATGGCGTCCACTACCGCCTGCATGATGGATATGGGGTCTACTACTGCCCACAGGATGGATTTGGGGTTCAATATCATCTTCAGGATGAGTATGGGGTCCACTACTGCCCACTGGATGGGTATATGTTCTACTTTCGCTCAAAGGATGTGTGTGGCGTCTACTATACCGCCCACAGCATGGGTATGGGGTCCACAATCACCCACAGGATGAAATTAAATTGTGTCTAGTACCGCCCACAGGATGGGTATGGTCTACATTGCCGCCTACAACATGAGTATAGGGTCCAGTTCCGTCCACGGAATGGGTATATGGTTAACTACCGCCGACAGGTTGAGTATATCGTCTACTACCGCCCACAGGAGTAGTAGGGAGTACGACTCACAGAGGAATTTTGTTTTCTGGGAGAAAATTCCCCTGTGAGTCGTGGGGGGTTTCAGGTGAATTTGGAAATTCCCCTGTGAGTCGTGGGGGGTTTCAGGTGAATTTGGAAATTCCCATGTGAGTCGTTGGGGTTTTCAGGTCAATTTTGTCAGTCACAGATTTTAGAAGTTGTTAAAGTTCTTATAATGAAAAATAATGTCATACGAGTTTGTTAAAGTTCTTATGATGAAAATAATTTCAGAGACTTTAGAAGTTTGTTAAAGTTCTATCATAAAATAATGTCATACGAGTTTTGTTAAAAGTTCTTATTTGTTTCTTACTTAGAAACTAGTATATTGCTATATATCTGATTCATTTCCCTGCCATCCCCCCTCCCTCACCTTTTCCTTCCCCTGCATCTCCCGCTCATATACCTCACACCCCCCTCCCTCCCCCCTTACCTCACAATCTCTCGCGTCACATGTATTTACCTTACGCCGGCCAGCCAGACGCCTCATGCAGGTCACCTCGGTAATCTTATCTTATCTTCTCCATAATATCTGGACCGTCCCTCTCCTTCATATTGTTCATTCATAGTTCCTTTTCATTAAACTATTCAGTTTTACATATATAAACAAAGTCAGGGACTAGCTCACGTTCCTACCTTAGTTTTACTAATACATCTTCTTTAGCATCCAATCATTTTCTTCGAGAAAACACAGCTATGTCAAACGTATTAAAATACAATAATTTTGTTATTGAGCTCCAGCTCCTATCCCGCCTTAGTCCCCTGTCGTATAATGAATACTATCATTCCAATCCCTCTAAAATTTAAAAATAATCATATTTCAAACGTAGTTCAATACAGTAATTTAGTTACCAAACTCTAGCTCTTGTCTTCCGCCATAGCTCTCTCTCGTATCTTCGTTAATACCTATTCAAATTCCCCGAAATTTCTACCCGCTGTATTTCAGACATAGTTTAGTAAATGCAAACAGTTACCAAACTCTAGCTCTTATCCTCCGCCTTAGCTCTCTCTCGTATCTTCGTTAATACCTAATCAAATTCACTGAAATTTCTACCCTCTGTATTTCAGACACTGTAAATATGATCCAAACAATTATCAATCTCTAGCTCTTGTCCCCAGCTTAGTTCATTTGTACAAGATCGTAAGTAACAGATCAATTTTCCCTGAAATTTAAAAGCAGACATACTTCAAAGTTAGTAAATAAGATCAAGTCAGTTACTGAGCTCCAGCTCTCGTCCCCACCTTAGTTCTCTCTCGTATATTTGTAAATAACCCATCAATTCCCCTGAAATTTTTACCCTCTGTATTTCAGACACCGTAAATAAGATCAAAACAGTTATCGAGCTCCAGCTCTCGTCCCCCACCTTAGTTCTCTCTCGTATATTTGTAAATAACCCATCAATTTCCCTGAAATTTTTATCCTCTGTATTTCAGACACCGTAAATAAGACCAAAATAGTTATCGAGCTCCAGCTCTCGTCCCCCACCTTAGTTCTCTCTCGTATATTTGTAAATAACCCATCAATTTCCCTGAAATTTTTACCCTCTGTATTTCAGACACCGTAAATAAGATCAAAACAGTTATCGAGCTCCAGCTCTCGTCCCCCACCGTAGTTCTCTCGCGTATATTTGTAAATAACCCATCAATTTCCCTGAAATTTTTACCCTCTGTATTTCAGACACCGTAAATAAGATGAAAACAGTTATTTAGCTCCAGCTCTCGTCCCCACCTTAGTTCTCTCTCGTATATTTGTAAATAACCCATCAATTTCCCTGAAATTTTACCCCTCTGTATTTCAGACATAGTAAATATGATGTAAATAATTATAAAACTCTAGCTCTTGTCCTCTGTCCAAGTTCACTCTTGTAAATTCATTACTATCAGTCCAAATCCCCCTGAGATTTAAACACCCAACTACATTTTCAGACATAGTAAATAAAAACCAGTTCAGTTATCAAGTTTCAACTCTTGTCCTCCAGCTTAGTTCATTTTGTACAAGTTCTTTATTATCCAACTAAATCGGCTGAGATTTAAGATCACCTTATTTCTAACGTAGTAAAATTAATCTGGACATTAGCCAAGCTCCATTTCCTCTGTCTTAGATCATCGAACATAAATATATCCGATCAAGTACCTCTCCAGCCTAACTCTTTATCAGAGTAGTCACAAAACCCTAACCTGTGTAATTATCTTTCATCCCCAACGTATCCAAACCTTCAATAATCATCATACTGTATTTGCATATTTTCTCTATATTCAGTTGTGTTCTTCACATTTTTTCAATGTTTTCTGTGTTCATTCCATGTTCTACAAATGTTCACAGCATGCTCAGTTCAAATTTTTTCTACCATTTTCCCCGTATGTTCACTATCTTCTTTGTCATGTTTTCATGTACATCATATGTTCTCTGTATAACTTTTATACTCAATATTCATGTTCTCAATGTTCTTAGCTTGTTCTTCACATGTTCAGTGTTCATTCTTGTATTCCCTATGTTCCTTATCATGTCTTCATATTCTCTATAAGCTCTTATTCCCTGCATGTTCACTCTATTCATCAACTTTTTCTTACATGTTTTCTGTGTTCACCGTATGTTCACTGTGTTCATTCCCCTACTTAACCTCAATTTTTTTATGTTCTTTGCTTCTTTAAACCAATTTGTTTCTTCCATTCACTAACTAGTTCTTTGTCAAATAATATTATACTGCAATACAGTTCCCTCAACAATTTTAGTCACCAAGTTTTTATTTGCAAAACTATGTCAAAGTAATTCTCGTAGTCAACTTAATAGTTCTACCAACCCTGTTCTTAAACAAATCTACACTTTATTCAGTTCCAAATTTACAAAGACAAACCTTTCTTGTAACTTCTTAACTAAAAATCTTTCGCCAATCAACTAACAGTCACTTTCCTCATTTCTCAACTAAACTTATTATCCAATCAACCAAAAAATAGTCAAAGGAATCTTTCCAACACTGTTCATAACTAAACTTATTCCCTAGTCATCAGAAAATAACAGTGTTCTTCATGTTTCATTGTCATTTCATAACTAAAATTATCCATCAATCAACAGAAAAAGTCATATTCATTATCATTGTTCCTAACTAAAATTATGTTTTGTCAAGTAAGAAAAAATAACCAAAGATATCTTTCATCGCAGTTCTTACTGACATTATACTTTGGGGAGCACAAAAATAGTCTCGTCATGTTTTGTCTTTTTTCCTTAACTAAAAGTATTCATCAGTCAACTAAAAAATAGTTACTTCATCATGTTTCCTTGTCATTTCTTAACTGAAATATCACTTCTCTCATCTGAAAATAGTCATGTGCAGCCTCTTTCCAACACTGTTCTTAACTAAAGTAACCTTTCACTTCGCTAAAATAGTCATATTCATCATTGTTCCTAACTAGAATTATATGTCGTTAAGTAAGAAATATAGTCAAAGACACTCTTCGAGACATCAAGGACTTACTCAAAGACAACAAAGTTGCACTCAAAGACATCCTTTGAGACATCAAAGACATCCTTTAAGACTTCAAGGGGACTCTTCGAGATATCAAAAGACACTCTCAAACACTCAAAAATTTACTCGCATCCTCAAAGTTATTCTCACAGTCATCAAAAAGTTAATCTCAGTCATCAAAATGCTATTCTCTAAGTAGCCTTTCGTTCATCAGAGAAACTTTCTAAGACATCTTCGTTCATTAAAGTTAACTCAGAGGCATAAAAGTTATTCTCAGAGCTATCAAAATTATTCTCTATGTCATCAAAAAGTATTTTCTCGTTCATCAAAGTTAATCTCAGAGTTAACAAAGGTAATCTCTAACTCACTTTCGTTCAACATATTAATTCTCTAAGTCCTCAAAGTTATTCTCTAAGACAACAAAGTTATTCTCTAAGACAACAAAGTCTTTCTCAGAGCTATCAAACTTGTTCTCAAAGTCATCAAAGTTATTCCAAGAGACGTCAAAGTTAATCTAAGACATCATCTTTCATCAAAGATATTCTCTCTAAGCCATCAATGTTCTTCTCTAACTCACTTTTGTTCATCAAAATTGATCTCAGAGATAACAAAGGCAATCTCTAACTCATTCTCGTTCATCAAAGTTGTTTCAAAGACATCAAAGTTAATCTCAGAGTTATCCAAAGATATTCTCATGTTCACAAAAGTTATTCTGAGCTATCAAAGTTAATCTCAGACATCTTTGTTCATAAAAGTTATTCTCAGAGACATCTAAAGTTATTCTCTAAGACATCAAAGTTATTCTAAGAGCTATCGAAAGTTATTCTCAGTCATGATATGTTATTATCTAAGTAATCTTCCGTTCATCAAAGACATTCTCTAAGTCCTCAAAGTTATTCTCTAAGACAACAAAGTCATCAAAAAGTTATTCTCAGAGTCACCTTCGTTATTCAAAGAAGCCTTCTGAGTCATCCTCGTTCAACAAAACTGTCCTCAGAGGCATCAAAAAAGTTAAATACAGTCATCAAAGTTATTCCAAGAGACATCAAAAGTTAATCTAAGACATCATCCTTCATCAAAGTTATTTGATGAAAAAGTTGACCTCTAAAGTTATTATGTAAGACATAAAAGTTATTCTCAGAGTCATCAAAGTTGTTCTCTAAGACATCTTTGTTCATCAAAGTTGTTCTCTAAGACATCAAAGTTATTCTCAGAATCATCAAAGAGATCTCTAATTCACCTTCGTTCACCAAAAAGTTGTTCTCTAAGACACCTTTGTTCATCAAAGAAATTCTCCTTCCATCATGTTATTCTTTAAGACATCTTCAGTCATAAAATTTCTCTCCAAAATGTAACTAGTTCAGCTTTTCATACCAAACCTGCACTTCTGTTAAAATATATTTTCTTAGTCACTTTACCCTAAAACTGTTCTCTGAACTACACTGCTCAAATCCTACGTAACCTATCCTCTCCACCCAATGTTACTTAGTTAACGTAACGTTCCTAAACCTAACTTTACCTATCCTAACTTGACTTACCTTACCTTTACCTATCGTACCTAACTTAACCTGCATAACCTAACTTTACAAATCCTAACATAACTTACCTTTACCTTACCTATCTTTTCCTGCTTAACCTAACTTACCTAACCTAACCTAACTTATCCTGCTTAACCTAACTTACCTTACCTTACCTAACTTACCTAACTTAACCTAACGTTACCTATCCTAACTTAACTTACCTTACCTATCTTAGCTGACTTAACCTAACTTATCCTGCTTAACCTAACTTACCTACCCTACCTAACTTAACCTGCTTAACCTAACTTACCTTACCTTACCTAACTTAATCTGCTTAACCTAACTTACATAACTTAACCTAACCTAACCTGCTTAACCTAACTTACCTTACCTTTACCTATCTTACCTAACTTACCCTACCTTTGAGCAAATAACTTAACCTAACCTAACCTGCTTAACCTAACTTACCTTACCTTTACCTATCTTACCTAACTTACCCTACACTTGAGCAAATGAGTGAGAGAGAGAACATATCATGACTGAGAATAACTTTCGATAGCTCTTAGAATAACTTTGATGTCTTAGAGAATAACTTTAGATGTCTCTGAGAATAACTTTTATGAACAAAGATGTCTGAGATTAATTTTGATAGCTCAGAATAACTTTTGTGAACATGAGAATATCTTTGGATAACTCTGAGATTAACTTTGATGTCTTTGAAACAACTTTGATGAACGAGAATGAGTTAGAGATTGCCTTTGTTATCTCTGAGATCAATTTTGATGAACAAAAGTGAGTTAGAGAAGAACATTGATGGCTTAGAGAGAATATCTTTGATGAAAGATGATGTCTTAGATTAACTTTGACGTCTCTTGGAATAACTTTGATGACTTTGAGAACAAGTTTGATAGCTCTGAGAAAGACTTTGTTGTCTTAGAGAATAACTTTGTTGTCTTAGAGAATAACTTTGAGGACTTAGAGAATTAATATGTTGAACGAAAGTGAGTTAGAGATTACCTTTGTTAACTCTGAGATTAACTTTGATGAACGAGAAAATACTTTTTGATGACATAGAGAATAATTTTGATAGCTCTGAGAATAACTTTTATGCCTCTGAGATTAACTTTAATGAACGAAGATGTCTTAGAAAGTTTCTCTGATGAACGAAAGGCTACTTAGAGAATAGCATTTTGATGACTGAGATTAACGTTTTGATGACTGTGAGAATAACTTTGAGGATGCGAGTAAATTTTTGAGTGTTTGAGAGTGTCTTTTGATATCTCGAAGAGTCCCCTTGAAGTCTTAAAGGATGTCTTTGATGTCTCAAAGGATGTCTTTGAGTGCAACTTTGTTGTCTTTGAGTAAGTCCTTGATGTCTCGAAGAGTGTCTTTGACTATATTTCTTACTTAACGACATATAATTCTAGTTAGGAACAATGATGAATATGACTATTTTAGCGAAGTGAAAGGTTACTTTAGTTAAGAACAGTGTTGGAAAGAGGCTGCACATGACTATTTTCAGATGAGAGAAGTGATATTTCAGTTAAGAAATGACAAGGAAACATGATGAAGTAACTATTTTTTAGTTGACTGATGAATACTTTTAGTTAAGGAAAAAAGACAAAACATGACGAGACTATTTTTGTGCTCCCCAAAGTATAATGTCAGTTAAGAACTGCGATGAAAGATATCTTTGGTTATTTTTTCTTACTTGACAAAACATAATTTTAGTTAGGAACAATGATAATGAATATGACTTTTTCTGTTGATTGATGGATAATTTTAGTTATGAAATGACAATGAAACATGAAGAACACGGTTATTTTCTGATGACTAGGGAATAAGTTTAGTTATGAACAGTGTTGGAAAGATTCCTTTGACTATTTTTTGGTTGATTGGATAATAAGTTTAGTTGAGAAATGAGGAAAGTGACTGTTTTAGTTGATTGGCGAAAGATTTTTAGTTAAGAAGTTACAAGAAAGGTTTGTCTTTGTAAATTTGGAACTGAATAAAGTGTAGATTTGTTTAAGAACAGGGTTGGTAGAACTATTAAGTTGACTACGAGAATTACTTTGACATAGTTTTGCAAATAAAAACTTGGTGACTAAAATTGTTGAGGGAACTGTATTGCAGTATAATATTATTTGACAAAGAACTAGTTAGTGAATGGAAGAAACAAATTGGTTTAAAGAAGCAAAGAACATAAAAAAATTGAGGTTAAGTAGGGGAATGAACACAGTGAACATACGGTGAACACAGAAAACATGTAAGAAAAAGTTGATGAATAGAGTGAACATGCAGGGAATAAGAGCTTATAGAGAATATGAAGACATGATAAGGAACATAGGGAATACAAGAATGAACACTGAACATGTGAAGAACAAGCTAAGAACATTGAGAACATGAATATTGAGTATAAAAGTTATACAGAGAACATATGATGTACATGAAAACATGACAAAGAAGATAGTGAACATACGGGGAAAATGGTAGAAAAAATTTGAACTGAGCATGCTGTGAACATTTGTAGAACATGGAATGAACACAGAAAACATTGAAAAAATGTGAAGAGCACAACTGAATATAGAGAAAATATGCAAATATAGTATGATGATTATTGAAGGTTTGGATACGTTGGGGATGAAAGATAATTACACAGGTTTGGGTTTTGTGACTACTCTGATAAAGAGTTAGGCTGGAGAGGGACTTGATCGAATATATTTATGTTCGATGATCTAAGACAGAGGAAATGGAGCTTGGCTAATGTCCAGATTAATTTTACTACGTTAGAAATAAGGTGATCTTAAATCTCAGCCGATTTAGTTGGATAATAAAGAACTTGTACAAAATGAACTGAGCTGGGGGACAAGAGTTGAAACTTGATAACTGAACTGGTTTTTATTTACTATGTCTGAAAATGTAGTTGGGTGTTTAAATCTCAGGGGGATTTGGACTGATAGTAATGAATTTACAGGAGTGAACTTGGACAGAGGACAAGAGCTAGAGTTTTATAATTATTTACATCATATTTACTATGTCTGAAATACAGAGGGGTAAAATTTCAGGGAAATTGATGGGTTATTTTCAAATATACGAGAGAGAACTAAGGTGAGGACGAGAGCTGGAGCTAGATAACTGTTTTGATCTTATTTACGGTGTCTGAAATACAGAGGGTAAAAATTTCAGGGAAATTGATGGGTTATTTACAAATATACAAGAGAGAACTAAGGTGGGGGACGAGAGCTGGAGCTCGATAACTGTTTTGATCTTATTTACGGTGTCTGAAATACAGAGGGTAAAAATTTCAGGGAAATTGATGGGTTATTTACAAATATACGAGAGAGAACTAAGGTGGGGGACGAGAGCTGGAGCTCGATAACTGTTTTGATCTTATTTACGGTGTCTGAAATACAGAGGGTAAAAATTTCAGGGAAATTGATGGGTTATTTACAAATATACGAGAGAGAACTAAG
Source organism: Procambarus clarkii (assembly GCF_040958095.1). Taxonomy (NCBI): domain Eukaryota; kingdom Metazoa; phylum Arthropoda; class Malacostraca; order Decapoda; family Cambaridae; genus Procambarus; species Procambarus clarkii. Next base: position 10,031,179 of record NC_091232.1, read on the forward strand.
GTGGGGACGAGAGCTGGAGCTCAGTACCTAACTTGATCTTATTTACTAACTTTGAAATATGTCTGCTTTTAAATTTCGGGGAAAATTGATCTGTTACTAACGATCTTGTACAAATGAACTAAGCTGGGGACAAGAGCTAGAGTTTGATAATTGTTTGGATCATATTTACGGTGTCTGAAATACAGAGGGTATAAAATTCAGGGAATTTGATTAGGTATTAACGAAGATACGAGAGAGAGCTAAGGCGGAGGATAAGAGCTAGAGTTCGGTAACTGTTTGCATTTACTAAACTATGTCTGAAATACAGCGGGTAGAAATTTCGGGGAATTTGAATAGGTATTAACGAAGATACGAGAGAGAGCTAAGGTGGAGGACAAGAGCTAGAGTTTGGTAACTAAATTACTGTATTGAACTACGTTTGAAATATGATTATTTTTAAATTTTAGAGGGATTGGAATGATAGTATTCATTATACGACAGGGGACTAAGGCGGGATAGGAGCTGGAGCTCGATAACAAAATTATTGTATTTTAATACGTTTGACATAGCTGTGTTTTAAATCTCGAAGAAAATGATTGGATGCTAAAGAAGATGTATTAGTAAAACTAAGGTGGGAACGTGAGCTAGTCCCTGACTTTGTTTATATATGTAAAACTGAATAGTTTAATGAAAAGGAACTATGAATGAACAATATGAAGGAGAGGGACGGTCCAGATATTATGGAGAAGATAAGATAAGATTACCGAGGTGACCTGCATGAGGCGTCTGCCTGGCCGGCGTAAGGTAAATACAGGTGACGCGAGAGATTGTGAGGTAAGGGGGGGGGGAGGGGGGTGTGAGGTATGTAAGCGGGAGATGCAGGGGGAGGGAAAGGTGAGGGAGGGGGGATGGCAGGGAAATGAATCAGATATATAGCAATATACTAGTTTCAAGTAAGAAACAAATAAGAACTTTTAACAAAACTCGTATGACATTATTTCACGATAGAACTTTAACAAACTTCTAAAGTCTCGGAAATTATTTTCATCATAAGAACTTTAACAGACTCGTATGACATTATTTTTCATTATAAGAACTTTAACAACTTCTAAAATCTGTGACACAAAATTTACCTGAAACCCCCACGACTCACAGGGGAATTTCCAAATTCACCTGAAACCCCCCACGACTCACAGGGGAATTTTCTCCCAGAAAACAAAATTCCTCTGTGAGTCGTACTCCCTACTACTCACAGGATGGGTATGGGGTTAACTATTGGCATTAGCATTAACTGTTGGCATTCTTCCTAAGATCAGATATTATGTACCTCGCCCTGCCCTGGTGACGCTCTATTACTCCCTCATCTATCCATATCTCAACTATGGTATTTATGCTTGGGGTTCTATTACCCAAAATCATTTACGTCCTCTAATTACTCAACACAAAGCTGGTATTAGGACATTATCCAACTCTGGCCCCAGACATCACTCGGTACCCCTATTCAAATCTCTGAATATGTTAGATAAGTCACTGCGCATTCTCTCATGTGTATTATACATATATAAAATGCTGAACTGTAATTCCAATCCTGACTTCAAAAGCTTCATTTAAGGTTGTAACAGAACCCATGAGCACCACACCAGAAACAAATAAAGTTTTGATTTTCCAAGAGTACGACTTAATCAAACTAGAAATGCTCTACAAATCAAGGGACCTAGAATGTGGAATGACCTTCCCAATCATGTTAAAGACTGTACCTCTCTCAACCAGTTTAAGATAAAAGCTAAGCACTACCTAATAAATTCCCTGTAACCTACCTTACCCCTATATTGTCAACCCATGTCTGTTTTTTTAAACAACACTGTTTGTCGTCCTAATTGTATTTGTGCTCCTTTTCTCCTTGTTCCTCCATTTTATATTTTTATTTTTATTTTTATTTGTTCACTCATACTTTAACCTCAATTAAAATTAAGTTTTAGTCTTTAATGTTTTTCCTGCCCGAAACGCTTTGCGTAATAGTGGCTTTAGCCATTGTATGTACTAGCTCTATCTATAAATCTAACAATTTTTGTAAAACCTCTTGTATGTATGTACTTTACCTGAATAAACATTTATTTATTTATTATTATTATTTATAACTACACCCATAGGACGCGTATGGTGTCCACTACCGTCCACAGGGCGGGTATTGGATCCATTACCGACCACAATATGCTTATGTAGTCAGGTACCGCCCACAGGATAGGTATGGGGTTCACTACCGCCCACAGGATGGGTTTGGGGACCACTATCACCACAGAATACGTATGGGATCCACAACCGTCCACAAGGTGGGTAAGGGGTCCACTACCGCCCACAGGGTGGGTGTGGGGTCCACTACCGCCTACAGGATGGCTATGGGGTCACTACCACCCACAGGATTGGTATGGAGTCCACTTCCGCCCGCAGGATGGGTATGGGGTCCACTACCGCTCACAGGATACGTATGGAATCCACAATCGCCCACAAGGTGGGTATGGTGGCCACGTCCATCATGGGGTCCACTACCGCCCAAAAGATTGGTATGGGGTGCACTACCACCCACAAGATGGGTATTGGGTCCACTACCACCCACAGGATAAGTATGGGGGTCTATTACCACCTACAAGATGGGTATGGGGTCTACTATTACCTACAAGATGGGTATGGGGTGCATTACCACCCACAGGATGGGTATAGTGTCGACTAGCACCCACAAGATGGGTATGGGGTCCACTACCACCCACAAGATGGGTATGGGGTCCACTACCACCCACAAGAAAAGTATGGGGGGTCCACTTCAACCTACAAGATGGGTATGGGGTCTACTATTACCTACAAGATGGGTATCGGGTGCACTACCACCCACAGGATTGGTTTGGGGTCCACTACCACCCACAGGATAAGTATTGGGTCCACTACCACCTACAAGATGGGTATTGGGGTCTACTATTACCTACAAGATGGGTATGGGTTCCACTACCACCCACTGGATGGGTATAGTGTCGACTAGCACCCACAAGATGGGTATGGGGTCCACTACCACCCACAAGATGGGTATGGGGTCCACTACCACCCACAAGATGGGTATGGGGTCCACTACCACCTACAGGATGGGTATGGGTCCACTACCACCCACTAAATGGGTATGGAGTCTACTAGCACCCACAAGTTGGGTATGGGGTCCACTACCACCCACAAGTTGGGTATGGGGCCCACTACCACCCACAGGAAGGTATGGGAGCCACTAGCATCCACAAGATGGGTATGGCGTCCACTACCTCCCACAGTGGGTATGGGGTCAACTACACCAACTAGATGGGTATGGGGTCTACTAGCATCCACAAGATGGGTATGGGGTCCACTACCGCAAACAGGATGGGCATGGGGTCCACTATCACCAATAGGATGAGTATATTGGGTCCTCTCCCTTCCACAGGATAGGTATGGGGTCCACTATCACCAACGGGATGAGTATATTTGGGTCCTCTCCCTTCCACAGGATAGGTATGGGGTCCACTATCACTCACGGGCATGAGTATGGGAGCACTACAGCTCACGAGATGAATATGGGGTCAACTACAGCTCAAGGATAGATATAAATTCCACTACTTCCCATGTGGTGTTGGGAGTGGTGGGAGTTACAAGTAGAATGTTGAATATCAAGAAAGAACAAGTATATACTATGCCTAAAGCACTAATACGCACAGCGTTTTGGGCAAGATCTGGAAAAACCTTAAAAACTAAGACTTAAGACTAATTGAGATCAACAGCATGAACTGAACTGACATATGTGGACATTTAAGAGATAAGGCAAGTTACAATTCAATTTCTATCTTTATTATGCATCCCATACCCAACCAGTGGGCGGTGGTGTAAATATTAAGGATTACAGAGGCACATAATCGGTTCAGGAACTGAACCCTCTAGTTCGTTTAGCTAAGCAAATAACAATCTTTTGACGCTAGTTACACAATTATTAATGTATTATATACATATCCACATACTCACACATATATGTACATACATATACATATACATATATACACTTACACATACATATTCAGTCACCTATACAAATACACACATCAATAATCTTTTGTGTCACACGTGATTCAACAAGAGGCTCACAACAGTCACTATACAAGGCACTTTACATCTATGGTGAGTCAAACAGTTACTAGTTTTGTTGCACACCCACCCAACTGGGCGGCAGCTTTACAGTCATGTACTCCACACCCACCCAACTGGGCGGCAGCTTTACTGTCATGTGCTCCACACCCACCCAACTTGGCGGCATCTTTACTGTCATGCGCTCCACACCCACCCAACTTGGCGGCAGCTTTACAGTCATGTGCTCCACACCACCCAACTTGGCGGCATCATTACAGTCATGTGCTCCACACCCACCCAACTAAGCGGCAGCTTTACTGTCATGTGCTCCACACTCACCCTACCGGGCGGCAGCTTTACAGTCATGTGCTCCACACCCACCCAACTTGGCGGCATCTTTACTGTCATGAGCTCCACACCCACCCAACTGGGCGGCAGCTTTACAGTCATGTGCTGCACACCCACCCAACTGGGCGGCAGCTTTACAGTCATGTGCATGCATTACCTACAGTAAGCAAATTTTGGATACTTCGCTAAGATTTCGGGCAGCACATCATTATGAATGAAGTACTTACACATTTCTTGGACACTATTAATGGTGTTATCTCTGAATTCCGTGAATTTTTCACATACCATTATATAATGACGCAAAGTATGCGAGTAGTTCTGCTGACAGGGTTACATTTAGTCAAATCTACATCAGCAGATGTTACAAACTCCCAGAGGTACTTGTAGCCGAGCCTAAGCCTAGCAGTGGTAACATCTAAAAGTCTGCTAACCTTTCTGGATGACCCATTGACGTGCGGTACTTCCTGCCTAATAGAATGGTGATAGATGGAGAAACTGGTGTGAATTTCACTTTGCCTCAAGTCTCCGAAATTCAGTTGATGTTCCCGAATATTACTGCCCTCAGGCTGCTCAGGGGCAGTCCAAGTTGGTAATCAATTCACTCTTTACAAGCAAAAGTCTTCGCCAACTCATCAGTTCTATCATGCATTCAGAGACCAATATGGGAAGGAATCCACAGAAGACAGACTCTGACTACATCATTGATTATTTCATTATATCTGTGTCTAGCTTCAGAGATAAGCACGTCACAGTTATGCCTTGGGGAGCTGAGGGCAGTCAAGGATGACAAGGCGTCACTTACAATTTGCGTGCCAACTTTGGATTCATATATACGCTCGAGTTCAAGGATTATAGCAAACAATTCTGTTTGAAGAGTGGAGGCCCAGTTACTTAGTCTCGCTCCACACTCATGGGAGAAGGAACCATCTCTCTCTGTCACAACAACTGCACTTCCAGCTGCACCATGGGACTGATGCAAGGATCCATCAGTGTAAATAATCTGGGAAAGGCAGCGCTCTCTGACTAAAGCATCAATTTGTCTTAAGGCATTGTACTTTGCTTCTTGTTGAAGCAAGGCTTGTTCTTTAATCAGCTTCTTGGGTAGGAATTGGGGGACAGTAATTTGGAAAGGAGTGATCTTCCATGGGGCAGGAAAGTGTTGTTGTTGTCTCTCTTGGTAGAGGTGATGAATATTATACATTCTGAGCATAATGACAGTTTTGGTAATCCATTTGGAGGGATGCTGACCTTCAAGGAAGAAGGCTTGGAGGGCTTCAGTGCAGGGGTTAGGGTGGGTTAGCCTAAGCATCTTGATACCAATTAAAGCATTAATTTCAGTGATACGATCACTTACACATGAAATATTCAGTTCCTTCCTCAAGTTTATTAATTTAGTTGTACGGGGGCATCCGAGGATAATCCTCATGGCTTCGTTGTGCATCTTTTCCAACCGTCCAAGCATTCTCTCAGGCACTAGAGCAAGCATGGGTGCAGCATAATCAATCAGAGACCTAATATATGAGAGATACATCATTTTCCAATTCTCACATTTGCGCTATAGCTCAAGGCCTGCCACAGCCTTGAGAGCACGGAGCCTCTCTCTACATTGGCGACCCAGTCTGGCTACAACATTGCGGTGCAGTAGAACCTCAAGACCAAGGTATTTGTATCTGGTAACATAGTCGAGCAGAGAGCCATCATCCAACTTCATTTTGCGGTGGTCCCACCCCGTCTAGGTGGGCGTCAGTTCAGGATCTTTGTTTTCTCTACTGAGATGACTAAGCATAGTTCCTGACATGTGTGCAATACAGAGTTCAGAACATTTTGGGTGTTGGTATACCCATTGGTGTGGATCAGTATATCATGCACATAGCTAATGATGTGTTCGCTGGACCTTCTAGTTACTAAGTTTAAAAGTGCATTGATTAACACATTGAACAGAGTAGGACTGAGGACACTTCCCTGCGGAGTGCCAAGTTCAAAATCTCTCGTTGCATTCCTATGCCCTTGGAACAGTACAGATGACTTCCTGTTGGATAGATAGCCTCTTATCCACCGTAGAAGCCAACCTCCAACATTCATTTTAGCAAGTTCTCTCAGAATGACGTGTGGGTTAGCAATGTCAAAGGCTGACTTAAGAGCTAGGAAAGTGGTATATGACCTATCAGTATGCAGGGTGAGGAATGTGGTAATACAGTGATGTACACTCTTTCCATGCGAAAAGTCATATATCTGAGGAGACAACATGTTATTAATTCTTTAAAGGAGACAGTTGAGAACCATCCTCTCAATACACTTATAGAGACAACTAGTGAGGGAGATTGGGCGAAAAGCACTCGGCTGGTGAGGTTTAGGAATGGGAATAATAACACTGTTGGTCCATGACTTAGGAAGCTCCCCAGTTACATAGCTCATATTATACAATTGAAGCAAGGGAATCCCTGGAACTGGCAGAAGCATATGCAGTATGCCGTAAGTAACTCCATCCTCCCCGGGTGATGTAGCTTTGCCTTTATGTAGAGCAGAATCTAGTTCGTATTCAGTAAAAAGCATGTCACAGTCATCCTCTTGATGAAGCATGAAGTCAAGGAGACTTGCCCTATCAGTATATCTAACTATTTAATTCATTCTGTGAGGGTAGAGGAAGACTGTCAAAGCTGGAAGTTGTGGCCCAAGCATCAACAAGCTCATTTGCTCTGTGTAGAGGATTAGGGTGTGAGATCTCTGCAGCATTTTTCCCTTTGATCTTGTTGATATCCTTCTATGCCCGACTTAGTGGCGTGTGAGAATTGAGATCACGGACAAAAGTTTCCCAGTCTGTCTGCCTCAGCTCCAACATACGTTCCCTGGCCTCAGCCAGAGCCGCTTGAAAGAGCTTAAGCATTTCAGCAGTGCGGGTCCTTCTATAAGCTAGTCCAATTATTCTGGCAGTGCGTTTTAGTGCATGCAATTTAGAATCATTATAATAAACATAAGTGCAATGACCAGTGTAATTTGGGTTACGTGGCCTGGACGATGGATCAAGTAATTCTATAAACTGCTCGATAGTATCTGTGAGCCCATTGTTAAAATCTTCAACTGACGAAGGCTCAGATGAACTGCACCAATCTGACACATGAGCAACAAAATTGTCTCGTTGATCGATGGACACAGCCAGCCTCTTCCGCTTGAACACTCCTCCGGGGAGGATAGAGCTGCCAATGCTTACAGTGGCTAATAAGGCCAGATGATCAGACGCCATATCTGGCACTATTGACGAGGCACAGACGGTGTGGAAGACGTTGAAACCGAGATATAGATCAAGAACACCTCCGTAGATATTCGTCGGTTCAAGGTCACCCACAATCTGTGCATCGTCGTGACTACCTAATAGTGACAACAGTTGGTTGTCGTTACGATTATTGAACTGCAAATTTCCAATATTCCTATGTCTAGCATTATAATCACCTTTAATGATGGTAGGCACAGTCTGAATACAGATAGGAAGGTCAGCATAATTAAAGTTACAATGAGTTGATTATTTAGTACATAGTTGGTTTTCTCTTAAACTGGATGATAGAGGGGGAGTCTTTAACGTGATTTGGAATACATACATACATATATACACACATACATACATACATGCATACATACATACATACATACATACATACATACATACATACATACATACATACATACATACATGCATACATACATACATGTGTACATACATACATGCGTACATACATACATGCGTACATACATACATGCGTACATACATACATACATACATGCGTACATACATACATGCGTACATACATACATACATACATACATACATACATACATACATACATACATACATACATACATACATACATACATACATACATACATACATACATACATGCATACATACATGCGTACATACATACATGCGTACATACATACATGCGTACATACATACATACATACATACATACATACATACATACATACATACATACATACATACATACATACATACATACATACATACATACACGTCCAGTCAGCATATAGCTATTTCGAGACAAAATCCAATACAGTTTATATTGGTGAGACGCCACTGTGACGAGGAGTTTAAATATAACAGGAACTGTAGGTTAATGTGTGACAGTGAGGTTAGATGAAGCATCTACAAGCATCAGTTGGAGCCTGATGGAGTGTTGTGGAGGCTGGTGGTACTATGCCCAGATGCTGGAGGGTGGGTTTGACCCTCCTACCCTCCCCCCCCCCCTGTCGGAAAATCCGACACCATTTAATAATCATACAGATAATAGCTGTATTACCAACAAGTTACCCATAGAAAACGTAACTTGTAGTGGAATTACCATCTAAAGAATACGGGATATCATCACCACATACTATTATAATTCACCAGCTATTCTGCTGGAATTGTTCTTAAATACATTAGTCTTTGGACTTTACCATCATAAAAACATCTTATATAAATTAACTTAATTATCAATATTAAAGTAGAGTAAATGTGACCCTTCTATCACTTTCTGAAATCTGGACAAAGTAGGCCAGGCGTCAGAGTGGGGAAGGAGGGCAGCCATTGTTGTTTATGAGACCAGAGGCTCACACGGGAGCAAATTCGGCTCCTGTTAAATTTACTTGGACGTAGTGTTATGGAACCCAAAGGTGTACCATTGTCAACACGCTGTCTACAAATACAAGTTAAGTGTCTATCCGAAACCCGTTTATCATTCATTATGGCCATTAATGTCAGGATATAGGGTTAGCCGGTTAGAACGCGAAATCGCCTCATACTAAAGGTAATTAAGCCAGGTCTTTAATGTTCCATGTACTGTATAGTGTTTTCTCTGATATAGCTTGTCATATATAGGATTCTGGCTTCACAGCTAGCGCACTTTTGACAGGTCAAGACGAGGATGCAAGATTATGTGCACCAGTTACTGGGTGATAGAAGCTACCTCAAAGAGGATAATTTGGTGTCTACACTCTAGTTATACCTGGTGGACTAACCTGCTGTACTATAAGAGAAGGAACCTCATCAATGTATGTAGCTATTACTGTAATTTGATTGGCTGCATATGTGTAATATAAACCCCCCCTAATGTGTAGAGGATCGATTTGTGAGATTATTGCAGAAATACAGTCCACTTATCATTATACAAATTGCTATCGAAGTATATAAATTAACGTAAATATAAACTCATATAAATTAAATAAATATAAATCTCACAGGTCGGTTCCCACATTATTTGGTCCTTCGAACCGGATGACGGATAATTTGATCCTTTGAACCCACATTTGGTCATCTTAGTACCGGATGAACCAGTTAACCAGTGGATTCATTAAATATACTAGTGCAGTGTTATTTAAACAAAGCCAGCAGTCAAGACAGCGGCGAAGCCTCGTGGGAGCTCAGGAGCCTCCCTCAGCCCAGTTCAGCTTCGTCAGCGGTTTCATGCACACCCACAGATATTTGGTGGCGTGTTATTTCGTGAAATGACAGCGCTAATATAGAAACCAGCCAAATTAGTGACTGTGTCTTCGCGAGATTGTTCACGGATTTCGTGGTGTTACATTTCGCGAGAGATTATCCACGAATTTTGTGGAGTTTATTTCGCGAGGTCACTAATAATATTTAATACTTCTTGATAATATTAGAAGTTTCTTAGAGGCTAATTAAGAGGCTATTATCAATAATTGTGTATATTATTTCTCCAAATAGAGAATTATTTAATATATATTGCACTAGTGATCACAGTATAATATTTACTAATTGCCAACCCACAACAGGGTAGGATATTAACCATTGACTAGTTGAACTATTATTGTTCATCCTAGTCCCATTATTACCATAGTCAGTTGTACTATATTCAACCTAACACCATTAATGAATGGTCCAGACCCTATTTTGGGTGTAATTTTTATCAACTCGAGTTGAGTTGTATATATAATAATTTACTTATGATCATTACACCTTTGAGTGATTAATTAGTGTCTCTACCATCCTAGGGTGATATAGAGGAGCTAACCTAAAGGTACTTCCAGTGACACTGGTTATCACTCAAATCATTAGTGTGTATGATTGTATATATATAATGTGTATTAATTTTAAGTGCTAACCTCTAGTAGAGGTAGGATTATTGCCTAGTGAGTGCAGAATTTACCCTAGGCTACCATTAGTGTTTGTTCAGTATTATGAGCAGCCCAAGTACAAGTCCCACAAGGCTTCACCAACGAGCCAGTATGGATAATGCAGGGAGAATGAAAAGAACCCTTGCAGGTCTTAAAGGCCACTTAACAAGACAGATCAAGAAATGTGAAGATTTGTCACAACAATCTCAAGTTGATTATGCTGACCTGGAAAGCTATTATCAAGCAGCTGCAGGTAAATTTGAGCAAATCAAATGCCAAATGGCTGTCCTTGTGGGGACAGACTACTACCATCGATTCATCGGTAGCCCTACTAAATATCAGGGTATAACCATGTTAAACTCTGCAGGAGGTAAATTACTCTCAGGTCCAGTATCAAGCCTGAGGAGACCTATGCCTGCAGATAAACAATACCAATAGAATCTGAATTTGTCAGCTGATTATATTTCTCCAGTAGCATTATACTAAGGAGATTACAGCTGACTATAGTAACAGAGGTTGATGTTAGTATCATCATTTGAAGCTGAAGATGAGTTCATGAGGCCTCAGTGGCAAATCAGTGAACAGTAGCCTAAAACAGCTACAAGTCACTGCGACCAATGTCACTGAACCCACTGCAGTCTCAGAACCATACTTTACTTTAATGATGAGCTATTCAATCCTCTGAATCAATTAACTAAATTAAAACCCCAATAAATCTGATGACTGATTTGATACATTTATTATTTAATCAAGATGCATTCCATGGGCCTCAGTGTTTTATATATCAGTGACCAGTTACCTGAACAAACTTCAAGTTATATCTAATGTCACTGATCTCACTGCAGTCCCTGAATCATACTTGACTGTAGTACTTGATCACATTCAGTCTTCTGGGTTAAATAATATGTAATAAGGCTTGAATATTAGCCTTTCAAGAGTTGACAGGGAAATGAAATTGCATTAGACTTCTAACCCCTGCAACTCTAGTACGGGACATCCGTCCTGTACGAACAGACACACAAATGTGTGATTACTAACTACTAACATCAAATTAATCTAATAATTCGAAGGAGGAGTATCGGTGTTTCGTCTGTTCTATTTAGGACTTCGACCCGTGAGCAGCCCCTGGGGAATTATGTCGGAAAATCCGACACCATTTAATAATCATACAGATAATAGCTGTATTACCAACAAGTTACCCATAGAAAACGTAACTTGTAGTGGAATTACCATCTAAAGAATACGGGATATCATCACCACATACTATTATAATTCACCAGCTATTCTGCTGGGAATTGTTCTTAAATACATTAGTCTTTGGACTTTACCATCATAAAAACATCTTATATAAATTAACTTAATTATCAATATTAAAGTAGAGTAAATGTGACCCTTCTATCACTTTCTGAAATCTGGACAAAGTAGGCCAGGCGTCAGAGTGGGGAAGGAGGGCAGCCATTGTTGTTTATGAGACCAGAGGCTCACACGGGAGCAAATTCGGCTCCTGTTAAATTTACTTGGACGTAGTGTTATGGAACCCAAAGGTGTACCATTGTCAACACGCTGTCTACAAATACAAGTTAAGTGTCTATCCGAAACCCGTTTATCATTCATTTATGGCCATTAATGTCAGGATATAGGGTTAGCCGGTTAGAACGCGAAATCGCCTCATACTAAAGGTAATTAAGCCAGGTCTTTAATGTTCCATGTACTGTATAGTGTTTTCTCTGATATAGCTTGTCATATATAGGATTCTGGCTTCACAGCTAGCGCACTTTTGACAGGTCAAGACGAGGATGCAAGATTATGTGCACCAGTTACTGGGTGATAGAAGCTACCTCAAAGAGGATAATTTGGTGTCTACACTCTAGTTATACCTGGTGGACTAACCTGCTGTACTATAAGAGAAGGAACCTCATCAATGTATGTAGCTATTACTGTAATTTGATTGGCTGCATATGTGTAATATAAACCCCCCTAATGTGTAGAGGATCGATTTGTGAGATTATTGCAGAAATACAGTCCACTTATCATTATACAAATTGCTATCGAAGTATATAAATTAACGTAAATATAAACTCATATAAATTAAATAAATATAAATCTCACAGGTCGGTTCCCACACCCCCCACATTGACCGCAGAACGTCTGTCACTTTCCATTCTCGCTTTCCAAGGGTATTCCCCCCCCCCCCCCCAACACACACACATGCATCAGATTCTTAACTTACAATATTTATGATTTACCAATTTATATTACTACACTGACTCTCAATTTCACAATATTGTATAAACTTTGATGAATCGCACGTCTATGGGTCATCCAATAATGTTAGCAGACTTCTAGATGTTACCACTGCTAGGTTTAGGCTCAGCTACAAGTACCTCTGGGAGTTTGTAACATCTGATAATGTAGATTTGACTAAATGTAAACTCTGTCAGCAGAACTATTCACATACTTTGCGCCATTATATAATGGGATGTGAAAAAATCGCGGAATTTAGAGATAACAACATCAATAGTGTCCATGAAATGTCTATAAGTACTTCATTCATAATGATGTGCTGCCCGAAATCTTAGCGAAGTATCCAAAATTTGCTTACTGTAGGTTATGCATGCACATATGACTGTAACGCAGCCGCTCTGATGGGTAAGTGTGCAGCACATGACTGTAAAGCTGCCGCCCAGTTGGGTGGGTGTGGAGCACATGACTGTAATGATGCCGCCAAGTTGGGTGGTGTGGAGCACATGACTGTAAAGCTGCTGCCCAGTTGGGCGGGTGTGGAGCACATGACAGTAAAGCTGCCGCCCAGTTGGGTGGGTGTGGAGCACATGACTGTAAAGCTGCCGCCCAGTTGGGTGGGTGTGCAGCAAAACTAGTAACTGTTTGACTCACTATAGATGTAAAGTGCCTTGTATAGTGACTATTGTGAGTCTCTTGTTGAATCACTTGTGACACAAAAGATTAGTGATGTGTGTATTTGTGTAGGTGATTGAATATGTATGTGTAAGTGTATATATGTATATGTATATATATGTACTGTTACGATAATCTCCTTCAAGAGAGATTTGGCCTGCTCTTTCCTATCGTCATGTTACTTCAGTACATCTACAACATCCAGATACTACAAGCAAGTGTAGTACATATTTAGTCAAATACGTTTTGCCAGGCGCAAACATATCACACACACACTTAACATGTACATGGAAGTACATGTTAAGTAGACAAACTATGGATCACATATCTAAGAAAGGTCAAGGGATTAAGGCCGCAGCTACTTAGCCAAATTAATAATTCCTGGAAAGAAGAATTATTCTTCTTCAGGCTTCTAGGAACAAGATTACTGCTTCTAGGGATAAGGTTAATCGGATTATACCTTCCTTGAGAGGCGGGGGGGGGGGGGGGGCAGTCTTACCTGGGACGCGGTCGGGTCAAGATACCTGCTCCCGCACCTTCCCCCCCCCCCTCCCCCCATGCTGGGTACTGAGATGGAGACTCAGTCACCAGAAGACATGGCTACTTCCCACGGCGTTATTAACATGGACTCTGAAAGCAGCCAGTCAGACGAGGAGGGCGAGTATCTAGAAGTTCTGACAAGGAATAAGAAGAAACGAAGAAGACAGGAGGCAAGGCGTAGTGTGGATAGTGATACACTTAACGGAAACGATAAGAGAATGAAGAACGACGCCGAGACTGATGCAGACAAACGGACGGAACGATGTCAGGAAGGTGAAGGTCAGCGGAGATGGAGGCTTCTCTTCCCTGCCTCATGCACGCTGGCCTATCATCAGAAGCTGCTGTGGACAGTCACACTTGGAAGAGAACACCGCAAATTCGAGCCCCTGCTGAAGGAAGGTGTAAACAGACCTTACTTAACGGTAGGTTCTATGGAGGCAGTGATGTTTCTTAGCCAGCAAGGATATGATGGAATTCTTATGGAAATACCAGAGGGAAACGAGAAGCTGACGAAGGTAATCATCTATAAATACCCTCAGATTCTGGACCCCGAGTTTATACTCGACGACCAACGATTTGCGTGGGCCAAGCGTCACCTTATTAAAGGTGAAGCTAGGAGTCAGGTGGTGGCTCTAGTGAGAGGTGACGTACCCGAGAAAGTGTTCATCACCGGGGCTGGCTACAGGCATGTAGCAAAGTATGTGGAAGAGCCCATAATATGCCTGAAATGCAGCAGATGGGGGCATAAATCCTGGAGCCGTCAAAATGATCCACGATGTCGTTTCTGCGGAGTCTCACCCCTCTACTGTGTGTAGAAACAGACTGAATCTGGGTGAGAAAATAGTTCCCAGATGCTGCAACTGTGGAGGTGTTCACAATGCCAGCTCGGCTGTGTGTAGCAAGAGGCCGAGTATGGCTGTTCTCCGGCCGGTGAATGTTACAGAGCAAGCAAGAGCTCTTACCCAGACACCGGGAGCACAGCAAAACAGTCTGCCCCAAACAGTGCCAGTGAACCGGACGAATGCGTGGGTAAAGGAGTCACCTTTACTTAGGCAGGCTCCAGCAACAAGCAGCCACGCCACCACTCAGGACTCCGGCAGTGACAGTGTAACGGTGAGTGAAGTGGCTACTGTGGCTCAGAAAGAGGGTCATAATAATATGGTCAAGGAAGTGTGGGCTGAGCTTATAAAAGTTGGTGAGTTCCTCCAAAATCTTGGGCAGAGAATCGAGTCCATCGAGGCTAAATTAAACG
The DNA here is from genome assembly GCF_040958095.1 of Procambarus clarkii. NCBI lineage: Eukaryota > Metazoa > Arthropoda > Malacostraca > Decapoda > Cambaridae > Procambarus > Procambarus clarkii. The sequence continues at coordinate 10,046,480 of NC_091232.1, forward strand.
TTCAGGAGGTCAAGGAAAATCACAAAACGGTGAAGGATAGTCAGGATATAGTGGTTGAGGACAAAAATGAAATATTGAGTGATGAAATGAAGGAAAGTGAAGTGTGTGTGAATGATGATAGTCGTAGTGAAAGGAAGAACCCTATAATTACACATGAAATGAAGGAATCATTTGGGCCAATAATGGACGTCACAGGACAGAAAAAATCTCTTGAGAATCGCAATGTCGCTTTTACTGGTGAACTTGGGAGGAGGTGGGAGATGTTATACAACGTATGGCTATCATTTAGTGAACTATTAGGGATGACTTAGACAGTGAATTGATTAATAATGGATCACCCTAGACTGAAAGTGTTGTCATGGAATGTTAATGGTTTAAGAAACAGGGTTACAGATGTTCATTGTTATGTGATGGGAAATGATATTGATGTTGTAGCTCTCCAGGAGACAGGGGATAGGAATGAAGGCATATTGAAATTAAATGGTTATAAGGGTTTAACCTCTTCGCCGCAAATAACATCAGAGGCACGTCGATTTATGTTAAGAACTCCATACCAGCAGAGTTAGTAGAACCGCCATCAAAAACGCAAGGTATAGAGAGTGTCTGTGTTAAATTATCATTAAGGGAAGGGGAATTTATTGTAGTTAATTTGTATGTATTCAGGAACTGCTTCGACGCTAACTATTTACCTGACTGCATTTATACTAATCCTTCACTGGTCATTGGGGACCTTAATGCTCGGCACACAAGCCTTGGGTCAGTGGGTAGTATTAATGCTAATGGGGTCAAGTGGTTACAGTTTCTACAAGATCATCCAGATACCTGTCTCTTGGGAAACAATGAACCAACTCACATCAGGGGAGGACGGCTTGACTATGCCTGCATTTTAAACTCTCAAGGGATTATGGGGAAGGCTCGGGTTGTTCGGGAACTACTTAGTGACCAGTTTTGCCTTGAACGTTGAATTACCACTAGGGAAAAAACAAGTCCACTTTCAAAGGAAAAGGCTAAATATTAATAAAGATATGAAAAATTATTTTTTTCAAAATATGGGAGATTGGTATCAACATTACACGCCGCTCTGCGTTGATAGTTTTTACGAGGACATGGTCGAGAACATAGAGAAATTAGTACAGAGGGAAAATAACGGGGGCAGGGGAAGCAAGACGCACGGACCTGACAGGTACAAGAGGAGTGTTGTTAACGCATACGTCGACCGTGCTCTCAGCCACAGCTCAGAATGGAAGCAAGTCGACGAAGAACTCTGTAGGGTAAGGCAGGTTCTAGTCAATAACGGCTTCTCCAATGGTTTCATCGAAGACATCATAAGAAGGAAAGTGAAAAGCCATGCAACCTCCGAAGAGACAACTAACACAACACCTATACCCCTATTAGACTATTTTACAGGAACTTCTTTTCCACAGCTCATAAAACAGAGGAAAGGGTCCTGAA